>NC_059427.1:154427081-154654581 GCF_021028975.2 Sphaerodactylus townsendi | reverse complement strand
TAGAGAAGGGAGATCTACTACAGAACACTGCCTGATCTTGCAACATCTAATCGAAAAATATTCATCCCCAGGACCCACTTCACTTATGCTGCTTTTATTGACCTAAAATCAGCATTTGATCTCATCTCTAAGGGAAAAAATTGTATGGCAAGTAAATTACAGGAAACCTCTCAGCGTAGACAGAAGGCTGTATTTTCTTATTCCGAGAGCTCTTCATGACAACTCCCTCTCTGAGAGTGAGATGCTTAACCCAAATGGCCACCTACTGACAGATCTAATAAGAACTTACAAAGTTAGACAGGGATGTCTTCTAGCTCCCTCCCTGTTCAACTATTATATCAATGGTATAGCGGAGCACTTAAGGAAAACAGACACACACCCTCCTAAGCTTGCCACACAACATCTCCCCATATTGTTATATGCTGACAATGCGGTCCTTTTGGCCAGAACACCTGTAGGTCTCAAAAGAGCATTATACTCTTTTGCTTATATTATGAAAAAGACTGAGCTGACCATTGTGAGCAAGGCAAGGTGCAGCTTTTGGTAATCAACCTAAAAAGAGGATCTGGAGAGAAGTTCGCAGAAATCGAACAAATTGATTAATTGGATTGTGGTTCAGTCAGCAGGCACCGAATATGGAGCATATAAAAATGGTGATGGGAAACGCCAGAAGGACAATGATGCAGTCTTAAGGTTTTAAAGTACTAAAAGAGGGAGGGGACTATGTCCATTGCCATTAAAGTGGCCCTGGCAAAGATTACGAGCTTGCAACTTACGTCACGATTGTACATTACAACAAAAAAAGCGGTGGCAGGCAATATCATTAGAGAGAACCCAAAGTAAATGCTTGAGAGCCATTCTACAAGTTCCGCCTGGTGTACTGCCCGAATACCGCTGTCTAGAGTTAGGGACAGGTCAGGAAATGAAAGTTGCTGACAGAGGTGCCTTTTCTTACTAGTAGTTTATGTTGGCCCAATGTTTACACACAAACCCTAAAGGACTTTGGCCCCTAATAGCCCAAGACTCTTTCCAACCCTAGATGGATGTGTGTGAAGTTAGGGAAGGCCTGCACAAGAGAGGCATATCACCTAGTGCTCTCTTGACGGGCTTGTCTCCAGGGTAGACTACAGTCCAAACTGAGAGAGTTCAAGGTATGGCTAAAATCAACAGGATCTTAACAGCATTCCCCAAATTTATTCTCAAACCATCCATTAAATACACTTTGGCCCCTTCCCCCTATCTATATAACTTAGACAGCTGTGGTCCCTTAGGAGGGCTTTCACACTCACTAGATGTGATTCTCTTTCCTCAGAAATGCTTGAGGGCGGATATCAAAAAATTCCATATATAGACAGAGCTTTGTCCCGTGACGTGCGGAAATAGAGACCCTAGCCTTTATATTTACTACGATGCCCCACTCACAAAGAAATGAGGGCAAAACTGTTTGACTCTCTTCCAACATCAATTTTTCTTGGCCCTGAAATTGTACCCATGGAAAGACTATTAGAAGATGTCACCAATCCGAATATAACCAGAGAGGTGCTTAAAATTCAGTGCTTATGTGGTTTAAAAGGCGTGGACAAGTAGGGCAATAAAAATAGGAACTTTGGATCAATGATTTTATCTTTTATTCAAATTGTATTCCAGTTTTTAACTTGAACTTATATTATGGTTTGGACAAACAGTCTTTGGAAACTGGTTACTTCAATTTTATTTTGTATCTGGTCTGGAAATGTACTATCTGGATTTTATATTTTATATCTGATATTTTCTGGTCTTTGACCGAAATAAAATATTGATTGATTGACTGCCACCCTGGAGAGCCATTGCCAGTCTGAGTAGCCAGTAATGACTGATGGACCAATAGGCCTGATTGAGTATAAGGGAGCTTAATGTGCTGGGGATGCTCCAGCTGTTGATTTTCTGATCTGAGCAGAAGTTTAGACTAGTGGAACTATGAGGATCTTTCCACCTCTAAGGATTCAAGTACTAATTTGCTTTTAATATTTTTTAAAGTCATGAATATGACAGCAAGAGGACTTTTACCCCACCAACCTCCCCGAAATTACATGTTAGTGAGATATACATTGCTGATTTTTAACCAGGCCTGTGGTGGACTTTTGCACAAAAGTTAAAACAACGAGGCATACATTGGCTGGTTTCCAACACTTGGACAAATGCAGGGATTAAACTATTTCATCTAATTTCATTCCAGTAGCCAAAACCTGACCTACTATTGAGAATTAAAGTAATAGAGTAATTCTAGGCAACACTATGTAACCACCACCCACTGACACACATCGGTAATTGAGACATCCATAGCAGAGGGCCGCTTGACTTCCAGACAGGATTGAATGATGTCAGTAGATTCAAACTACACCAAGATGCAGTGACGTAGGTATAGATTTTTTATAGGGGGGTCGGGGGTCAGGGCCATGCCCCCCACCCCTGGGGTGTGGCCACACCTCCCCAAGCCCCCGCCCCCGGCCTCAGTGTGCATAAAAGCAGTTCTCTGAGGCCAGAACAGCAGACTCCTCTGCCCCGCTTGCCCCCACCCCCCACCGGCTGGGCTCCCAGCCGGCAGTCCCTTCCCCAGATTCTCCTTTTAAATCCACCCTCTTTGGCATGGATTTAAAGGGAGAATCTGAGGTCCCCAGTTAAAACATTGAAAGTGATGCTGTTTCATGGTGGGGGATAATCCACCCCAAACAGCATCACTGATACCACCCAGGTTTGGTGAAGTTTGGTTCTGGGGGTCCAAAGTTATGGACCCTCAAATGTGTAGCCCTCATCTTCTATTAGCTCCCAGTGGAAACAATGGGGGATGGAGCACCCACTTTGGGAGTCCATTACTTTTGACCCCCTAAACCTAACCTCACCAAACCTGGGTGGTATCATCAGGAGAATCTCCCAAAGAATTGAAATTTTGGCACTGCTAGCCTAAAAACTGCACCCTATGCAGGCCCAAAACTGAAAAAACACTAAAAAATACAAAAAAAACTCACAAAAAGGGGCGGAGCTTCGAACATGTAATGGCAGGGTTGAACCCAAGAACCTCCCCCTTGCAGGGGCGTAACAAGGCATCCCTGGGCAAACTGTAGCCCTGGGCAAAACCTGAGTTGGATGCCCGCCCCCACCATGGGCTCCACCACGACCAATTTTCTTTTGCACCAGGACATTTAAGATTTGCCTGCAGGGAGTGCATTGTTGGGCATATGGCACCAAAATTCCAAGCATTATCATCAGAGGGCAGCTGTCCTTATGCTACCCCCCAAGTTTGGTGAGGTTTGGTTCAAGGAGTCCAAAGTTATGGACTCCCAAAGGGGGTGCCCCATCCCCCATTGTTTCCACTGGGAGCTAATAGGAGATGGGGGCTACAGATTTGAGGGTCCATAAGTTTGGCCCCCCTGAACCAAACTGCACCAAACCTTGGGGGTGCCATCATGACAGTCTCCAGATGATACCCTGAAAATTTGGTGCTGATACGTCCAAGAATGCCCTCCCTGCAAGAACATCCCAAAATTTGCCCAAGAATCTTGGTTTTGCATTGAGTTTTCTGCATTTCTGCCAAACTGCACCAAACCTGGCGGGTATCATCAGGGCAGTCTCCTGCAACCCCCATGGACAGCAATACAGAAAACTCAATGCAGAACAAAGATTCTTGGGCAAATTTCTGGGATGTGCCTGCAGGGGGCACATTTTTGGATGTATCAGCACCAAAATTTCAGGGTATCATATGGAAACTGTCCTTATGGTACCCCCAAAGTTTGGTGCAGTTTGGTTTAGGGGGTCCAAAGTTATGGACCCTCAAAGGGAGTGCCCCATCCCCCGTTCTTTGCTAAGAAGATGGGGGCTACCCTTTGAGGGTCCATAACTTTGGACCCCCTGAACCAAACTGCACCAAACTTGGGGGGGTGCCAACATCACTGGCATCACATTGAGATGCACTCTAGCACTTGACCAACATCTCAATGGCTTCCATAGAGATATTTGTGTTGCCAGGAGATGATCCTGGCACTTCCCAGTTGCACCAGAAATTGCATCATCATATAGTGGAGTGATCACACACACAATGGATTCAAGACTGGCCAAGGTTATTGCTAGCTATTTTATTTTTCTTTAAATTGGACTTTTCGAATTTCCAGTGCATTTTTTGACTTTATTCCCAGCTGGGGTCCATTCAAGAGGGAAATGTGGGGAATAAATATTGTAAGAAAGTAAGTGAAGAAGTATGACCCACCTTCAGAGCAGCATATTTCCTACATCAGGGATCTAGCCATGGCTGAGTACTTGAGTCACACACCCTTGCATATATATTCCTGTTTATTTTCATTACAGTTGCCAAACTGCAAAATGAATAATGGTAATATACCATTCAATCACCCACATTGCTGGGAAAAGAAGCTTTTCCCACCCCACCTCACTCCTCCACCCAGGCCTGATTGGTCACCCATCAGTTATGCAGCATTAGTCCTGCTTGCCACAGAAGGGGTGGGAGGACATGGGATGAGAGGACCAAGGCAGGGATGGGCAGAAGTACTTGTGGCTGTCCCTTCCTATCTTTCTTTATCAGGGTATTTAAAGGTATGTGGAGAGGGGCTGTGGCTCTGTTTTGCATGCAGAAGGTCTCAGGTTCAATCCCTGGCATTTCCAGTTGGAAACTGGACTCCCAGACAGGAACACAGTCCTTTCCTTACATACACATCAGCACTGTTAAGAGTAATTCTCTTAATTCCTCTCAACCAAATTTCACCCTGGAATCCAGGAATCTAGTTGTTTTCCTCTTCTTTAGGAATTTGGATCAATTCCATCTTGATCAAAAGAGAGATCCAAAGAGAGCGGAAGGAAGGAAGGAAGGAAGGAAGGAAGGAAGGAAGGAAGGAAGGAAGGAAGGAAGGAAGGAAGGAAGGAAGGAAGGAAGGAAGGAAGGAAGGAAGGAAGGAAGGAAGGAAGGAAGGAAGGAAGGAAGTGATAGCGGAGCCAGGAGAGAATCCCGCTCCTGGAATATGTCTGAACTAAAAACGATTGGAAAATTTATTCTGTCTTGTATTTGTTTAGGTAGAAACTGATTTGTATTAGGTAGAAATAGGATTTGTAAGTTTCCCTGTATTTGTGCTTGTATGGAACCTCCTTGGCCCAAGGGCAGAGAGCCATCTCTGCCCCACCCGGACTTATCCCATTCACGTCTAAAGTCCCCTGATGCACGCGGACAAAGGGAAACCTCAGCCGAAGCACCTTGCCCTGCCTAATCTCGTGGCAGGCAGATAGAGGGGACTCACGTCATAAGCTTTTTGCTTCCTGACCCCGGACACCTGGAGAAAACCTTTGTGTGTCCCCCATCAGTGGACACGTCGCTCGCCTCGCCCTGCTCTGGCTGAGAAGCAGAGAAGAGGATGCCTATCGGACACACTGATTTGGTTCCTGCATGTAACACCAGCTCAGGCAGTTAGGTTGGTTGTTTTGAATGGTGGTGGGCTGTCTTTGATTCTCCCGGGCTCCATTGGGGAGAAAGTGTACTTAAGGTGTTGTAAAGGCTGCTAGGCAGCACAGTGTTTGTCTTGGAAGGGAGGTGCTGGCCCTTAGGTCAGCATCTGTAAATCTCTTTGTTGTCCGAGCCTTGTCAGGTCTTGCTTAGGTTCCCTGAAGCTGCCGAGAGCGGGGATACCTCTGGGACAGAGGAGTTATCAAGAACTTGGCCTTGATGACAGAAGAGCAGGCAGGCAGGCAGGCAGGCAGGCAGGCAGGCAGGCAGGCAGGCAGGCAGGCAGGCAGGCAGGCAGGAAGGAAGGAAGGAAGGAAGGAAGGAAGGAAGGAAGGAAGGAAGGAAGGAAGGAAGGAAGGAAGGAAGGAAGGAAGGAAGGAAGGAAGCCCTGCAAAGGCTGAAGCAAAAAAAACAAAAACAAAAAGTGCATAGAAGTGTAACAGAAAACTGCAAAGAGAACAAAAAGAGAAATTCTACTTTTGGAAGAGAAAAAAGGATTTATAAGAAACTGTATCTTTAAAAATGAATTTAAGAAAAAGGAAGTCTCCTTCCCCATAACAATACACATACATTTGCCCACAGATGAAACCTAGGAATTCAGAGAGCCTGATAAACAGATTTCTATAACCCTATAACTTTGTCACTGTTTTATTGTTTGTATTAAGGTGGAAAAGAGTGGGAACTAGCAACCTGAGGGGACTAGGGTAAAGAAGATGTGGGAAAATCTGCCATATGCACTGAGTGGGAAGCTTCAGCAGCAAACCCATCTGGGAAATACCTGTGAGAAAGCTGTAGTGACAAAACTAAAACTCTTGGTGAAAATATTACCTTCCCAAATCTCACATCTCAATTTTCAGAATATTAATGCAAGATATCCTTTAAGAGAAGTGCTTACCATTCATAAACAGCTTCCTTTTATAAACAGCTTCCATTTATTAACAGCTTCATTTTATGAACAACCCCAAGATATTTTCAGCACCCACTCCACTTTTTCCTGTACTCCAATCAATTTATATTCTTGTCACAATCCTTATGTATTCAGATCCTCATGAGAGCCAAGGTGACATAGTACCGTATATACTCTTTCGATGTATAGTACGACTTTTTTCAGCACATTTTTAATGCTATATGAAAAAAACCCCTAAACTAATATTTATGGAATTCAAACTATATTCGAGTATACTCAGATGGCATGTACTCTAGTATATATGGTAATAGGGGATGGAAGAACGGGTTTGCTCTGTCAAAATGAAGCTCTGTTTGGACATACAGATAATGAGGAGGATTTTTTTTGGAAGGATTTTTTGGAAGGATTTTAACTCTTGTGTTTTTGCTTGGTTGCTGATTGAGCCAAGGTTTTTGTACTTTTAAAGTTATTGTTGATACCATATTGTTTTTGTTGACCCTCTTTTCCACTTACAGAGCTAGTTTACTGTTTTTCTTTGAAATAAATATTTAAAAACATGTAACCTACTGATGCCTCGATTAATGTTATTTTATTGGTATCTATTTTTATTTTTGAAATTTACCAGTAGCTGCTGCATTTCCCGCCCTAGGCTTATACTCAATATGTTTTCCCAGTTTTTTGTGGTAAAATTAGGTGCTTTGGCTTATATTCGGGTCGGCTTATACTTGAGTATATATGGTAATAAAAGAGTGAGGCCTGAGGAGATTCAAATCCTGAAGAAAGGAAGGAAACTTACTACATGACCTTGGTCAGCTCTCTCTCTCTCTCTCTCTCTCTCTCTCTCTCTCACACACACACACACACACACACACACACACACACACACACACACACACAGATGGCATGGTACGGTGTTCTAGAGAAAGGGCAGGATTAAAAAAAAAGACAGCCATACCAAGTTAATGACTTCCCTTACTGTAGCCCAGCTTACTATAGTTCAGCTTCATCACAGGGAATGAAATCTCTTCACTTGGAGATCAACTGTTTTCCTTTGGGTCTTTACTTGTTTCTTAATAGTTTTCAGATGATGTACAAAATCCATGATTTCTGATGCACAACCTCCCCAATATTCCTTCCACATTTAGCTTTCTTACTCAATCTCACTTACTGACCTTTAAACCTCGTTGCTTTCTTGCCTCTCACTTCAAGAAGACTTCACAGTTCGGGCTTAATTGCCAGGTTTTCAGAGATTAATTAGTAGTTCATCAGCAAGTGGGTGTCAGCTTCACACATAAGACAGAAGATAATGAAGCTGGTTCTGCTGCCAGTAGGATGCCCTGGCTGTGCTTTATTTGCAAACTGTATGTGTTTTCAATACCTTTGAACATCATGCCAAGCCCATCTTTCATTCAGCCCTGACTCAAGCCCCATTAAATGCACAATAATTCTTTGTGAACTTGGTTGCCAAAAGCTTAAACTAGATTGTGGATGCTGCTTTAGGTAAATGTAACACGTGCCGATTGAAGCAGTTTGGAAATTCTCCCCCAACGTATTAGTTTGCATGTGCGAAAGTCAGGGACATGGTTCTAATTATGCTTCTATCAGTTTTTTGAAACGATTATTTTGGTAGATGGCTAACTACCTTTCCAGTCAACATTCCTACAATTTGAGTGTGTTGAAAATACCCTACTTTTCCCACACAGAGGTGAATTCCACATGAGCAAAATATAACAGGACATTATATAAACTGTTGGGGTGGGGGTGGGGAATCACACAGGTCCAGTTCCCAAAATGAGTTTGGCCTGTTTTATTCCCCTGAACTCAGGCTCATTCCGCACATGCAGAATAATGCACTTTCAATCTGCTTTCAGTGTTCTGTGAAGCTATGCGGAATAGCAAAATCCACTTGCAAACAGTTGTGAAAGTGGTTTGAAAACACATTATTTTGTGTGTGTGGAAGGGGCTTCAGACTTCTCGAAAATCACTAAACCAGCGATCCTTTTGCAGAATCCCAGGTTGGAGGCACTCCTGCACAAACACAACAGGCAGGAGATGCTTTATTCCCTTCTCTTCCACCCGTTCACTTTAGGTTCCATGCTGTCCACTGTCAGGGAGAATCCACCTGCCCGGTATTCTGTGGAGGCTGCCCAGCATGGTGTGGGCAGATTCTCTGAGCACCTGACAATGTGCAAAGTCCCCCAAACATTTTTTTCCCCCCATGGCAGCGAGTATGACTGCCATATAAATCTACATTAACATATTCACTATTGCCTGGCCATTGCAAGGAGGTCTATTTTTCTTTTGTGTGTTGCACATGCATAGCTATACAGGTGCAGCCAATTGGATTGTGGGACAATCAGCATGGCTATGGGGGGTTCATTCCTATATGCCTGCGCAGATATGAATGTGCTGCAGGAAATTAAAAAAAGAGAAGGGTCTCCATGTGAAGGTGTGAAAGCACCCCAAATTGTTTCCATGGGCTCCAATCACTGCCTGAGCAGGTGAAGAAACCCCTAGAAATTCCCCAGATTCTCCCATTGAACTGACTTGGTTCTATTACAGTCGATGGGGAATTTCTGGGTGTGTGTATGCAGGGAAAACATTTTTTCAAGGTAGAGGGGGTGGATTTTTAAGGTAGAGGCATCAAACTTTCACAGTGGCTTCAGAAGACCCTCCTGGTAAGAGCACCAAGGTTTTGTGCAGTTTGCTCTAGGGTGTAAGGAATCAGCAAAGTCCAGGCCAATAGTAACTTTAATAGTGCTTTATTGATCCAGCAATCATGATCTTCTACAGACAATGCGAATTCTAACTAGCCTCTCCCCAACAGCCGCCTTTTACAGGCTGAGTTTTCCTGCGAAAACCCCAACAAAAACAAACCTTCTTTCCCACCTTACGATTCCCAGGAGCAAGTTCACACAGGACAGTAGCAAGCAAGTAAGCGGCAAGGCTAAGCAAGAGCCTTGAGCCAAAGCTCCGGGCAGGGCATGGAAGAACCAGGAATGCTTGAGTGTTAAGGTTGAAGCAAGCTACTAGCTAACCAAAACAACCTTACATAGGGGTTCCAACTTTATGGACTCCCAAAGGGGTAGGCCCCATCTCCCACTGCCCCCTGAACCAAACTTCACCAAACCTGGGTGGCCTCATCGCCGGAGGGCCTCCTGAAGCCACCTTGAAAGTTTGATGCCTCTACCTTAAAAATCCACCCCCTATAGACACCCCCAGAAATTCCTAATTGACTACAATGGAACCAAGTCAAGATCAAAGAATCTGGCAAGCTCTTCAGCAACTATCTGTGCTGGGAAAATTACTTTTCCCCCATCATAGACTTACATGGGGCTTGCTGATTCCAGGTTTCCCACTTAATACATGAATTCCTATTTCTATTTCAACTTCAGGGGAGGGAAATTGGAAGATGTACCTCCCTTGTTGAATGTTGGGGAAGGATTTCTGAGGAGGACTGTTGTGATGCCCCAGTCTGCTGCGGTCTTCTTCAACATATTTCCTGTAAAAGCAAACATCGCAGTTATGTCTTCATTAAAGTTTTCCAACTTTCACATGGTGTACTGTAAAGCAAATCCTTGAATGAAGTGGGAAATTATTTCTCAAATGTACCTGATGATTTACAGCCCTTCTCTTCAGTGTTCTTCTACCATTTCCTGGCATCTTCTTATTCTCTTGTGCAAAACTCAAAATGAACACTGTTAGGTGGGCCTCAGGAACGCTTGTTGACTGAAGGCTTCACAGGTTATGATACTCCTCTGAGTTCTGCTTCCCTGGGTCATGTTTTACATTCTGCCCTAACCTGGGTCATTTCATCTTCAATAAGATGAGGATGGGAACAACTTAGGTGCAGCTGCCACTGTCAGCCTGCAGTTTGGGTTTGGGCCATGAAGAGGGTGAATCTGACTGATAACCCCTCCAACATCTCCCTGTGCTGCACAGTGGCTAGGGTTTGGTGGAGGCTTCCAGATTGGGTGATGGACATCGGGGACTGGGGTTGTGGCTGCCAATTGAAGTGGGACATTGTCCTTACAGCTAGTTTAATATGGGAAGAGCGTTCTATCAGCAGAGTTTAAAGTGGAGTCATTCTGGTAAGATGAGAATATATATAGTCTTCTTGCACTCACTGCAACCTCCTAGCACACTTGGAAAAGAATACTCTCCACGCAAGATGTTCTTTCCATAGGGAGGTTTTACTTTAGCAGTTGCAAGGTTACACAAGTCTATTCTATACAAGACTACAAAGCTAAACACAGAACTCTTCTTAAGAACAAAGTTCCTTTGCACGGAAGCTTAGCTCAGACTCTATCTCTCAGAACTTAGCATAGCATATATCCAACAGGATACTTTTCTTCGCCCAGGCAACAGCCTCTCATTGGTCTAGAATCACAGTTGAATTCACCAATCATGTTAAAGGTCAATTGTTGCTACTTCTTGCCCCTAATCTGACTAACTTCGGCTTGGGTTGGCAAATTTCTGCTAACTTGAAATGACCCTTTTGTGAACCTTTCTCTCTTTTTTTATATATCATGACACGTTCTCCCAAACCACCTAGAACAGACTCTGGCTCATTCCGCACATGCAGAATAATGCACTTTCAAACTGCTTTCAGTGCTCTTTGAAGCTGTGCAGAATAGCAAAATCCACTTGCAAACAGTTGTGAAAGTGGTTTGAAAATGCATTATTTTGCGTGTGCGGAAGGGGCCTCTGAGAAGATTCACACACAATCACGTGCTCACTTCAGTCAATCTCACAGCCCAGTTTTGGGTGGTTGAACAACTGCATGTTGACCTGGAGGTAGTCCCTCACCATTACAGCACACATCTCCTCTCTCTTACGTCTCATCATCTTGGAGGGGCCAACTGCTCATCCTACGAGCTCCATCTCCAGGGTCATTGTGGTGGTTGCCCTTGAGGAAGTGACACCTGGAGAGGGAGGTGTGCGAGGAGCAGCAGTGGAGCTTCTGCTAGCCCCTGAACCCCCTTTACCTACTGACACTTTTCTTTGGATGTGCACTCACCCAACGTGCTGGATGATAGCGTCTCTCCAGAGCATGAGCAGGACAGGAAGTAGTTGGCAACAGGGAGGAGGGTAAGAGGGAAGCATGTAAAGCAGTGCAACGGAGTGGAGGGGTAAGACTAGGTGGGTTGGCTGTGGGCAGAGGGCAGAGGTCTGGGGCAAAGCTGTGCCCACTCACAAATCTGTCCCACTCTGGCAGTGAAGAAAAATTAAAATCATGATGTAAGTGGATTTACTTTCCATGGAGAGAGCGGAAAGTGAAAGCAGGGCTAGAGGAAATATGTCCATACAATAAATCTTGCCATGGCGGACATTTGCCTCCACCCCGCAGCAAACACCTTGTGTGTAATTGGCCATTGTATGTATCCCTGATATCTGTGTATCATATGCATAGTACAAACACAGAGTTGCCAGCTCAGGGTTGGAAAATTCTTGGATATTTGGGTGGTAGAATCTAAGGAGGGGGAGGTTTGGAGGGGGGGAGAGACCTTAGAAGGGTGTAATACCAAGAAGGCCACCCTCCAAAACAGCCATTCCCCCCCCCCCCCAGGGAACTGATCTCCATAGTCTGGAGATTATACATAATTGTTGGAGATCTTCAGGCTCCATCTGGAGATTAGTAACACTACATCATAAATAAACACACACACAACGTTGCTTTGTCATGAGTGCTATTTTGATGTCCTATTTTTTTAACTTGTGGCTTAGGATCATTACACTGTATGACAATATTCCAAGCTTGGTGGGCAGCAGTGGATCAAATACTAAGAGGTACTGTGGGGGAATACGGTATTTCTTGTCCGAGGTTGAATGAGTAAAATTATCAGAAGTGGATGGATGGATGTTCTGTGAAAACTGACGCATTTGGCCCACATAGCCATTCATCACACTTCTTCTCTGTTTTCTTTTTTCTCTTTTAAAAGAGGGATTTCTCTTTAATTTCTCCTTCAATAACTGCCCTTCCTGCCCCTCCTATTTTGAATTTCTCTGTGATCGAAACAGAATTGATTAGCAACTGACTCCAAATTTCAAAACAGAGGAAAAGAAACAGATCGTCATTCAGGGGAGATACTTGGCAAATTGGATGAAGAATAATTAAGGGATTCCTAACAGCCATAGCCGATTATTGCTCTCTGTTTTTATTCCAATTTTTCCCATGTTTTATGGTCTGAAAAAATAGAGAGCAACAGTAGACAATAGTAAGTGGAAAAGCCAATGCAGTAAATAAGCTGAGCTGCACCAAAAACCGTGTGTGGAAAAGCCAGTATCTGACTAGGTACTGTTTTGGGAAACAACAAATCCCTTGGGGATTGCAAAGCTCAGATTTTCTGTGACCCACTTCCTCACAGCAGCCATTTGCTTTACAATCAGTGGAAATTAACTAAATCACACCTAGTTGGCTGCATAAGTTTGATGTTTGTTGCATTTTAAATTATAGGCAGTTTTCCAAAACAACATAGAAACAATGCCTCTAGCCCTGCCACACACCTGGCATTTCCTGTTTGTATCCCTACTCTTTGTAATCAGGTTGTGACTTTATTCATGAGCCCTATTTTCAACATGGCTCATGGCTCAATCACGTTTGTTAGTTTTTTGCAACATTGACATCCTACAACAATCTTCAAAAATGGCTCTCATGGTGGCTTATTTTCAGGGGCAGATCTCAAGTAAGGAATGTCCACAGGTCTAGCAAGGTTGGGGAGGGTGTCCCTGTTTAGCAGTTTGCCAAATGAAAAAGATGAAGAACACTACGATAATCAAGACAAAGATCAAAAATTCTACAAACATGACAAAAATAAATTAACACGTTTTTAAACGGGAACAGTGGGCAATGAAATGAGGCAGCGCAGTAGTATCTTAAAGTGCCTGGAAAAATTAATGGGTTAGATTTTAAAGAACTTAAGCCCTGATGGATCACATCAGTAGTCCATCTAGTCAGGCATACAGTTTCACATAGTGGCCAATCAATCAATGACATTTTTGAAAGTTATTTTGTGTCTTTACAATTTGAACATGTAGAATCAAAGAGAGATCTAAAAAAGAACTGTCTACAGTTGAGGTTCCCAGCGTGGTGCCCATGGGTGCCAAGATGCTCGCCAACACCTTTTCTGGAACCCACTAAGTCAGTGTTGGTGAACCTTTTCAAGACCGAGTGCCCAAACTGCAACCCAAAACCCACTTATTTGTCTCAAAGTGCCACACGGCAATTTAACCCGAACACTGAGGTTTTAGTTTAGAAAAAACGGTTGGCTCCAAGGCGCGCATTACATGGAAGTAAGCTTGGTGATAGTCAGTGGCTTTGCTTTGAAGCAACCGTGCAACTCTTCAAATGGGTGAATCACAACCCTAGGAGGGTTTAGAAGCAAGCCCATTGCCAGCAACCGAGCTTACTCTCAGGTAAAGGATTGCGCTTCAGTTCTTCCCATGAAAATCAGTGGAGTTTAACAGCACTTAACAGCGTTACCTACACATCGTGCCCAGCGGCCCAGGCCAGCCTAGATGTGTGTGTGTGTGTGGGGGGTGATTTTCCACCCTCCCATGACGAACTCTGTGCACGCATGCCCACAGAGAGGGCTCTGAGTGCCACCTCTGGCCCCCGTGCCATAGGTTCGCCACCACTGCACTAAGTGCATTTAGGAAGTGGCTCTTGACCAAGAAGGCTTCTGATTGGCTACTGGAGATTTGATTGGCTGCGCAGATTTTTTAAAAATGTTACTTTGGCAGCAGCTGCTATCCCAGCACAAGAGTCTGCAGTATGTTATGGAAGTTAAGTTATGGCAATCATTTTGTGGCAGGTTCTACATCCTGTGGCAGCCAATTTGTGGCAGCTATTTTGTTGTTATTTACACCATGCTGAGTCTGAATTTCAAAAGCACCCGCAGGCCCAAATAGGTTGGGGACTCCAGATCCAGAGGCTTACCATCAGCATAGACAGACACAGGAGCGAGTCTGAGGAACAGATGCACTTAAATTATCTCAATCAACTGGACATGTAAAATAGATATGTGAAAACAATGGAATTGAATCATATGACCATCTAGGGTTAATAACAAAGGAAGGGACGACTACGATCATGAACAGAGTACATTTTCCACAATAGTTAATAGCCACACCTACCCTGTATAAACCTGGATTTTGGTCGTTTCCCCACTCACCATTTGTTGCGGGGTACTGGCAGCAAATAACCCGGGGTCTGACTGCACTCCCCACTACACTAGCGGCAACAATGCAGCCCCCCTGATTCTGCTGCTCTCCTACCCCCTCAGCACACGTCATTTAAGATCCTGGATGGAAGAGCACCTTTAGGAAAAACCCAGGCAGAGTGCAGGGCAGTGGGGAAGTCTGGGTGGTGAATTCGGGGTTTGAGTTTCCTGCCCGTTAGTGACCTGTAGACTTTTGCCCAATAAGGAAGCAGTGGGCTGTGTGCAATGCGCACAGCTTTTTTTTTAATTTCGGGGAGAAGAGATCGTCGTATATTTGACCCTATGTTGCAACATAGGGTCAACATTTACATAGCAATGAAAGGGAGCACTCACTGAAAGCCTAGTATCTACCCATATCTTCCACTAGGGTTGCTGTGGCTTACCTAGCTAATACAGTGCTTTGTCTGCATGTGCCACAATGTGAAAACTTGTGAGTTCTAGTCCTACTAGAGACAACTAGTTCTTCCTTTTTAAGGAAAAAATCGTCTACAAAGGAATTGGGGCTGATTTTTTAAAAGGACAAGGTTTTTCTGTTTGTGCTGAAAGCAGCAGGATTCTGATGCACCAGTCCCACTGTTATTTAGGTTCACTCAAAATATAGCACAATGAATCCCCACAGTTTCTGTCCCCAGCGTTATCATGAAGCCACAAATGAACAACCAGGAAGTTCAGCAAATTTTTGCACCGCAATGTGCTGGCCAATCAAAAGCCAGCACCAAAAGCAGGGAACTTGGATTGGGCAGCTTTGTGATGACGTGTGTAAGGAACCTCAAAGGACTCGAAACAAGTAACTTAGAATAGTTCTTTATTTCATAAACTTCAATGATCACACTACACGGAATGCAGATTCTGACCTTCCCGGGAATAGGCGGCCTCTTTTACGGACAATGGAGCTCCTCCCAGGCCTCCCCAACCCAATTCCCACGATGCAAGAAAAAGCAAGCTTCACACACATATATGATAAGCGCAAAAGCAAGGTTAACTTCGCAGCCACTCTGGGCACACAGCCCAGATCCTGGAATGTGCCAAGGCCAGAATGCCTGAACAGAAACACACATCAACCCCCTACCTTACGTGTGTGCATGTGGGGATGGTTCAACGCTGATTCCAGGAAGGAGAAATAAAAAAATAAATAAAGGTTCAGCCTCCAAAACGGGACTCCAGCCAATCGTAGCAGAGACCCGACCTGCCGATCTCTGCAGACAGCAGGGCAGTGGGGAGTGCTGCTTCTAAAAAACCGCAGCAGAAAGGTGAGTTCCCCTAATAGACAAACTGCCGTGGGGAACATTAACTCGCGCTCAAAAACACCCGGTTCTTACGAGCCTGGTCTGCCTCCACTTTAATTCTGAAGTGGGGAAACGCCCTTTAAGAGGTAGGACTTCCATTTCAGACAGAAGGAGGTTGGTTGTAGTTAATATCTGGAACCTCTCTATAAAAACGAACCATGAATTCATTCCAAATATGTCTGACATTTGTGATCTTCATTAGGGATAGGTGGGGCCTGGGGATCCTCAGGAATTACAGGTCATCTCCAGACTACAGAGATAAGTACTCCTGGAGAAAATGGACGAATTCTATGCCAGGGTGAATTCTATGCCACTGTATCCAGTGGTGGGATTCAAATAATTTAACAACCGGTTCTGAAAGGACTCAGTGGTGGGATTACAACCAGTTCTCCAAACTAGACAAAAAATTTGCTATCAGTTCTACCGAACTGGTGCGAATAGGCTGAATCCAGTGGTGGGATTCAGCAGGTTTGCACCACTTTGGCAGAACCGGTTGTTAAAATGGTACTTGTGAACAATCAGTTGTTAAATTATTTGAATTCCCACCAACAGAACCGGTTGTTAAATTATTTGAATCCCACCACTGGCTGAATCTCACCACTGACTGTAACCCACTTAGGTCCCTTCCCTCCTAGGGCTCCATTCTTAAGTACCCAGAAGTTTCCCAACTTGGATCTGGCAATCATACTTTCCCATCCCTGCATCTTTCTATGCCAATAAAGGCTTGCTGCTGCACCCCTGCATCTCTCACCAGTGGCCAGGGGGGACCTGGCAAACCTCATTGTCATGCCAGGCTCTCAGATAGTAGTTTTCTTACCCAAAAAATGTCTTGTTTCATCCCACCCCCAAGCCTTGACGCCCACACAGAATGGCTTCCCCCAAGTGAAAAGAACTGAAGAAAGTCCATGATTCTTTCTGGGTAAAGCAAAAAGCATGTTTCATTTTGGGTGCTTAAGGTGAGACTGGGAAGGAACTGCTGGCTAAAATCCTAAGGCAGCAACTGTTCTCCAAGGTGACACTCATTGGCCAGAGAAAGCTGGGTCATTCTACAGTGATATGGTAAGAAAACAGCCCGATTTCTGGGGGCTTAGGAAGTTGTAATGTATTGGTGTAGTATTCGTGTGGATCCCAGCAGGGCTGCCTTTTGAATTTGACCAATGTTAATTTTGTGAATTCGAAGATGTTTCAAGTGCTGCCCTAGTGTTTTTGGGATGATGCATGCGTCGGGATTACCACTGGGATCTAATTTCATTGATTTGTTATAGATGCTGAAGCTCAATTTTCAAATTATGGTATCTAGTGACCTTCTCGTGTTCTTTCTCAATGACCCTGCTGTCACCGGGGACTGCTATGTCGATGATGGTCACTTTCTTATCCTCGATCACGGTGATGTCTGGTGTATTGTGTTTCAACACTTTGTCCGTTTGGATTCGAAAGTCCCACAGGATCTTGACCTTCTCATTTTCCATTACTTTCTCTGGACAATGTTCCCACCAGTTCTGAGCTGTTCTTATGTTGTAATTCTTGCATAAATTCCAATGGATCATCTTGGCCACTGAGTTGTGTCTCTGTTTGTACTCAGTCTGGGCAATCTTTGTGCAGCAGCTGAGGACATGATCTACAGTTTCATCAGCTTCTTTGCACAATCTGCATTTTGCATCGTAAGAGGATTTTTCGATTTTGGCCTTGATAGAATGTGTTCTAATGGCTTGCTCTTGAGCAGCTAAAATCAGAGATTCAGTTCCCTTTTTCAGAGTACCAGTTAACCATAGCCAGGTCTTTTCGTTGTCCACCTTGTCCTTGATTTTCTCCAGAAATTGCCCATGCAGTGCTTTGTTGTACCAGCTTTCAGTCCTCATTTTAATCACATTTTTCCTGTATTCTTGTTTGGTTTTCTGGGTCTTCAGCAAATGTCTGTTCTTCACTTCAATCAATTCCTGTTCTTGGCTTTCCTTCACATAATCGGCCAGTGCATGCTTCTCCGCTTCCACTGTTTGCTGTACTTGCAGTAAGCCTCTGCCACCAGACCTCCAGGTAGCGGTATAATTTATCAGTATCACTGCATGGGTGTAAAGTACGGTGCATTGTCATAAGATTCCGAGTTTTTCTATCCAATGCATCCAACTCAGCCTATGTCCAGTTGATGATTCCCGCAGCGTACCTGATGTCAGGTATGGCCCAGGTGTTGATGGCCTTGATGGGATTCCCACCTTTAATTTAGATTTCAAAATTTTCCTAATCCTCTGGGTGTACTCTCTGCTGACAACAGTCTTTACTTGCCCGTGCTTGATGTTATCCAACTGCAAATTGCCCAGGTATTTATAAGCTGGTTGTCGGCCTTCATTACAATTTGAGCCTCACCCAGAGGCCTAGGAAGGATGTATCGGCGTAGGGGTATTCGGGTATGGAACCTAAAGTAGGCTGCCTTTTGAATTTGACCAATGTTAATTTTGTCAATTCAAAGATGTTTCAAGTGCTGCCCTACAGCAACTGAGAACACAATGTACAGTTTCATCAGCTTCTTTGCACAATCTGCATTTTGCATCATCATTATTATTATGATAAATTTCACAGTTGCCAGGTCTTTAGCTGCTTGTTGGCCTTCATTCGAATTCGAGCCTCACCCAGATGCCTAGGAAGTTTTAATGTATCGGCGTAGTATTTGTGTGGATCCCAGGAGGGCTGCCTTCTGAATATGACAGATGTTATTGTCAATTTGAAGATGCTGCTGCTGCTGCTTCCTCCTCCTCTTCCTCCTCCTCCTCTTCCTCCTCTTCCTCCTTTTCTTCATCTTCATCTTCTTCTTCGAATTTGGTATACTGCTCAATCCCCAAAGGGCTCTGGGTGGTGTACAATAAACAACAATTAAGATACATGCTAGATTTTGGAATGGGGTGACCCTAGAGAAACTGTCACATACCCCTATTTAAAAACAATCTTTTTTATTTTTACAATTTAAGTCCAAATTCCTTTGCATCTAGGTTGCATCTTTAAATAATTTTATAGCCCCATCCACAGATCCAGGTGGCCGGCCATGGCCGCCCTCCCCCACCACTCCCAAAGAACTTTCCTGGAGTGTGACAGCCTCCCTGTTGCCAAGAAGCTTCCACAGCACACAATACACTTACGCCACTCAAAAGGGTTATGTGTCCTTGCAGCCTCCAGCGTAATACACCGGATGGCCAGGAGGGAGCCGACCCTGGCCAGACCCCACTACACAGGCATCCGCTGAAGGAACAAGGACACTGCTGCACCACATCCCACTGCTGGGAAGAGCAGCTGTGGCTGCATAGCAGTGGTTTCGCCCCTCCACTGGAGCAAGTGCCCCAGAGAGTGCGAATCCACCAGCATGGCCGCCCTGCTGCTCCCACAAGTGGATTCACAGACACCCTTTGGATGGGGCTCTTAGTCTGAGCCAAGCAGCCTCTTTCCTCAACATTTACTTTCCAGCAGCAGCTGTTCGAAGAGGGAGCATTAGGAGAAGACTGGTCCTCAGGCCTTTGTTAGACTGTTTACCTAAAAGGAGGCCCCAGCATAGACATCACAGTGATTTGTAGCATAGTAGGAATTCTGGGTTTTTTGAAAGGAACAGAACCTTTGAAATATTACAGTTCCCAGAAATCATTGCAGTGGAGATTCAAATTTTTGTTGTTTCCAATGAAAATATGCAGAATGGCCTTCTTCCTTCCCCTCCCCTGTCATCTTAATCATTATTATCGAAAACAACAATAATAATGTTGATATGATCATTAGTGATACTGATATTTTTATTTTTTTTAATCCAAATAAAACCATCTCTTTCTCTACCTCGACAGGATGGACTAGTGCACGTCGACAGAGATTATGTTCATCATTCAGCAGAACTACAGAAGCTGGTGGATGCTACCACTTTGTCTTACTGTCAAGCATGGGAGCAAATTCCTCCAGCCCCTTCTTCTTCTTTAGGCTCAAGGTGTGTCTGAGGGATGAAACTCAGTAGGTTCCAAGGCCAGCTAGCCAGGCAGAGAGTTTTAGGAACTTGTGGTGTGTGTCTTGATGTCCATTCCATCCTTCCATACCCAGGTTGTAGGCCTTGGTGTCATGTACAGATGCTAGCAGATCCTCCTATTTATGTAACTGTCACACAATAGGGCTGCCAATTCTGGGATGGGAAATTCCTGAATATTTCAGAGTGGTGCCTGGGGAGAACATAGGGATGCCAGCCTACTGGTGGGATCTGGGTATCCCCACAGAATTACAGTTCATCTCCAAACTACAGAGGTCAGTTCCCCTGGAGAAAGTGAATGCTTTTGAGATTGGAAAACCCTTTTGTCCCCAGGCTCCACCCCCAAATCTCTAGGAGTTGCCCAACTTAGAGTTGACAACCCAACTCCATCCCTCACTAGATGGACCTGGCAACTGTAGAAGAACAGGGTCTGAGGAGCAAGGGGCCCTCAGCAGAGCAGAGCACCATAGAGTCTATCCTATAAAGCAGCCATTCTCTCCAGAAGAATGGATTCTGCCCTGTGAAAATCAGTTGTACTTTTGAAAGGTGTTCAGGCCTCACCTGGAAGTTGGCAAACCTATCATGTGGAATACTGGTAGAAACAATAGAAACATCAAGTCTTTTTTGTGTTCATGATTAAATAATTTTAGAAAGAGTGAGATCAGTGTCATTATTAAGATGTGAAGGGACACTCACAATTTAGAGTATGGGTGTGCTGCCCCATGGAAGTTAGTAGCGAAAGAGCCAGCATCACTGTAGTGATGATAAGCAAAGAAGAGATGGCTTTGCCTTTAAGATGTAGCATTGTGGGAAGTGTAGTTTAGGGGCATGTGGGTAGCCTTTGGCACAGGATTGGTTAGTTATAGAACCCGCTGCCTTTTTTCAGTTTATGACTGTTGAGGCTAAAAACGCCTGTTCTGATGGAGAGTAGGGACTTAGGATCATTCTCTTTTTTCACAGAATAGCATAGACTAGAAGTAAAGCAGTAAATTGGCTTATACATTCACCTCAGATAAGGTAGGAAAAGTTTGACATAGACGATGAAAGTCAATGTGAAATTTCTTGACTGTGGTTTGCACTTCTCAATAAACATTGGATCAATGTAAAGGAAGTGTGGTAACGTTGCTTTGCATAACTGTGACACTGACACCAAAAAGAGAAGACATGGGACTGGTCTTCTTTGGACGGCTGAACAATGGGTGTGAACCAATTTTTTCAGTATTTTTTGGATTTTGGTTTAATAAATCTAAAAATAGTCAGAAAATCCCGCACCTGCAAAAGGTGAGTCAACATGCCTATATGTTTTTTTCCCCCTGCCTTTTCCCCAAATACCTGGAAAAAACTGGGTCTGTTAAACCCTATGGGAAATCTGTGTAAGGCTTTTGGGGGCAGTTTTTTGAAGACCCATCAAACTGTAGCTGCAGGTTATCTCCTTATAAGAACTCCCATATTTGCTGAACATCGGGTCAGAGGGTTCAATTTTATGGGTCCCCAAATGGAGGAAAGCTGGGTTCCTATAAAAAGGACTCCTGACCCAGACTTAACCAAACTTGAGGGGGGGGGGTCTATTAGGAGAGCCACATACAGCTATGATGAAAATTTGGTGTCTCTACCTCAAAAAACCGCACACACACACATACACACACACACACACCACCAGAGACCAGTGGCGTAGCGTCCAGGGGATGGGGTGTCTTGCCTTGGGCACGCGCCAGTGCGGGGGCATGATGGGGATGTTCTGGGGCATGGCGGGGGCGGAAGGCACACACGTGCCCCAGGCACAGTTCCCCCGTGCTCTGCCCCTGCCAGAGACTCATGATCATAGTTGGAAAATCTTTAAAAAATTACTGTAGCTTTTTTGGATTTGTCTTTTTTACACCATGAAAATGATGCCTCTTTTTTTGGCTAAAAAAAGCCAAAAGAGCTTTTTTTGACTTTTTTCAGTTTGGCATATTTGAATGCACACCTTGGAGCACCTACACAGAAGGGTCCTAACTGGTGTTGTTGTTACACCTTCCATACTTTCACCAATCACATTTTTGGTGCATTATGCCCTTGTATGACACAATCATTACCCAACATCCTTGGTAACCTTGTTTCATCTTGCGTAGACCCTCAGCCTCCTGTGCTCATAGAAAAATCACCTAAAAACAATTATAAAGTGGCCACAATAAAACCTGTTTAAAATTCCTAAAACTTATTAAAATCGTGAAATTTCCCAAGTTGGAAATTTCTTCTGGGGGTGAGCACTCTAGACAGAAGAGTCTTTGCTTTAAGAGGACTTTAGCTCCTGAAGAATTCTTGGGCTGGTTCTTTATCCAGGGTCTATAATTTTGAGTATGGAACTAAAGGATATTTGCAGTGAGTGTATCTGAGAGCTGACATCTTATGTTTTGTTTGATCTGTCATTCCAGAGTAATGCACAGTCCCAGGTCAAAGTAGTTGGGTTTGACTGCTGCTCCATATTTAGACCAGGGTAAGTACCAAGAAAAGTGCGTGTGAACTACAGATGGATATGAGTGTGAGAAGGATGGATACTAAATAATTGAATATCATGTCATTGAAGGTGGGCCTGCAGTGACTGGCCCATAACATCCACCAAGCTTCAATACAGACAGGGAATTTGAACAAGGTTCCCCCCATTCCTAATTCAGTGCTATAACCACTACACTATTATAGCTTACCTTTTCAACATGCAATTATATTTGAGATGGACAGATAGAAATAGTTATAATGAATGCAAACCCAGAGGATTTACTAAATCTAGAATATGATGCGAGCTTTGTGTGTTCCCCCATAAGGGTTTGATAATCCTTCCATCTAACTATCCTGCACCTTTTTCAGGGTGCTCTACGTGACACATAGGGTGTTAATGGTGCAATCCTCACAACAACCCTATAAAGTAAGCTAGAATGAGAATGACTTTCTCAAGTGCTCCTCATGGCTAAGCAGGAAACTCAACTCTGATCTTTTTAGTCCAAACTCAATACTTCATCCAATAATTCATCAGTAACTACCACTGTGGCTGTTCCCTCAACATTTTAAGACCAATGACTCATGAGTGCTATTATTCCTAGTATAATGCAGGAATAGCCACAATTGTAGTTATTGCCCACATTGTTCTGGTGCCACATGAAGTAGACCTGAACCCCCATCATGAATGGTGAGGTATGTCATTAAGAGCCTAGAGGATGAAAACTGACCCTTCTGATGCAATAATGCACCAAGATGCCCCATTTTGTGGTTTAGGGATGGATATTTAGATCCCATTGCAGAAACAATCTATTGTCCATCATACCTCTGGGTCAGTTGGTCCTCATTGCTCTTAATGGAGGCAAGAGCAATCATCGCTCATCCACCTTTCTCACCTATATCCCCATCTTGCATTGTGCTTTTTCATGCTACTTAGACTCCCTAAGATCTAGTCACTCCATAACACTGTGAGGAATTTTTGACCGACCTCTTCTGATAGGCTGCTGCTCTATGATTGTCAGGAGTCTTGTCCTACTGAGTGCATAGTCAAGTAAGCCCTCAAAGCAGTAGCCTACATATTTCCTACCTTTTACTCTGCCCCACAGTGACTGAAGCCTGGGCAATGGTGAACAATGTAGTAATGCCAGTACCTGATAACAGGAAGGTGGAAGTGCTGGGGAATGCAGACATAAGTGCCCTAGGAAGCATTAAATAGTTGAGAGGCTTGTTCCTGGATGATGGTGAAAGTGGGTTTCCAGGGGGTACGCAAGTGAAAAAAAGGTTGGGAACCACAACTCTAGGTAAACAATTCAATTATATGCAAAAACTAGCAGCAAAGCCCATTGTGGGGGAGATGCAATGGACCCTAGCAAAGCATAGAAGTGAAAGCATCTCCCCCACAATGGCTTTAGTGGGGCTGTAGTGGCCGCGTGGCTTAGTGGTTAAATGCTTGCACTGCCACTCACACAGTCAGGAGTTCGAGCCCCCTGTGGGTCAGATATCCTGACAGCTGGCTCATGGTCAACTCAGCCAGCCATCCATTCCTTGGTCGGTAAATGAGTACCTAGCTCATAGTTAGGGGTTAAAGAATAGCCGGGGAAAGCCATGGCAAACTACCCCACAAAAACGGCTTGCCTGTAAAATCACTGCTTGCAGTGGTACCCCAGGGTCAGACACGACTAAAGGGGAAACTTTACTTTAGTGGCCCCCACCCTTTCTTGAGCACGACACTTACTAGGTTCTGGGTCTGTGACTTGGGGATGGGAGAGGTGTGGCTTGGGGTGAGGGGAGGGAGACAAGGTGAGGGGTGGGGTGGGGTGGGGGAGGATGGGACGGCTTGGAGTTGCAGGAGGATTGAATGGGAGTCTTGGGGTGGCAAATTGGGAGAGGTTGGAACAGGAGGCTTCAGATGCAGAGGGCAGAAAGATGAAGGTTCTGGTGGCGCAGGGTGGCAAGGTGAGGCTTTGGTGGGGAGGGTTGAAAGGTAAGGCCTGGGATGGGGGGGATGGTTGGAAGGTGAGTATGAGGGAGGGGGAAGATAGCAAGGTGAGGCTATGCAAATCACCACATTCACCCAAAACCGGATAGTCTTTATTGAATCAGTGAATCAGCCATAGCAACAACCATTCCATCAACCATTTCAGAAAACACAACATTTCCGGACATTTTCATTGGAAAAATTACAATATATGAGGATCATTTAAAATATCTCAAAATAAAATCTCCTTAGAATCCAAATGGCTAATGACCCTCAGTGGAGTAGTTGGTGTGGTAGTCCATCAGTCTTACATCACAATTTACTGGACAGTGCAGGGGTCCCCAAAATGGTGCCTCTGGGCTCATCAAGACCTTTTCTAATGCCTATCAGGAGTTTTAAGAAAGTGGGAGGGGGCAGTTGCCTCTTGTCCATTGGAGATTTGATTGGCTGTGCAGATTTTTAAAAATACTGTTTTAGAATGTTGTTTAGAATTAGCTCAAGAGTGGTTGAAAAAAAGAAATAGTGTGGCTATAGTGTGGCTGAAAGAAAGCAACAATACCCATGGTGGGTCAGTTGCCATCCATTATCATTGTTTCCCATTTACTGTAATTTGTATATTTGTAATTTGTATATTATGTATTTTATTGCAGATTTATTGTTTTTATCTTGTTCCCCGCCCCGAGCCCTACGAGGGAGGGCGGTTTATAAATCTAATATTAAAATAAAATAATGTTTAAAATTATTTAAGCAAGGATGGCTGGCTCCACCTCTTGCAGTAGCCATTTTGTAGCTACGCACACCACACTGTGTCAGCATTCCAAAGGTTGCCAGAAGCTCAAACACGTGAGGGATCCCTGGGATCCTGGACTTAATCATTGGTCCAGGCTGTCAGCAGCTAGCCAGAATTCTTCAGTTAGAGAGGTCTTTCATATCGCCTGCTCCTATTTTAACTAGAAACGCTGCTGATTGGACCTGGGACCATCTGCATGCATGCCAAGCAGATGTTTCACCGAGCTAAGTATGTTTCAGATACAGCAAACATTTGCAACCAGATAGATTGGTCCACACTAGAAAATCCAGTTGTGAAAAAGGGCTGCTTTCAGAATGCAATAGCAGATCATGGGCGGGCGCAGATCCTGTCTCGCCTATTTATTGCCGCAAGCCGACTACGACGAATTCCTAAAAGTACAAGTGGCAGGCGTGTTTTCCTTGCGAGTAGCGGGGACAGAGAAAGTCTGTAGTCTGCACATGCGCCCCTGGAAGCAACAGGAAGACGAAAGGTTTGTTGTCTTCTTGCCTTGGGGTTTTGCTGCTGCTGAGTCAGGAGGGGATTCACTTTTCCGCTGTCGCTATCCCAGTAGTTGCAGATCAGTGGGGTCAATGGGGCTGGTGTAGAAAAAAAGGAAGAAATCGTTACACTCCCCCCCCCCCCCCGAGTTTTAGAGCTTTTTTTCTGCTGGCGCGCTGCGTCCTTTTTACTTCCATTCTTGCTAACAACAACGTCTCCATCCAGGGATGGTTTGCTGCAAGGTCTGGCTTGGGAGGGGGAGAGAGAGAGAGATGGGATGGGGGAGAGAGAGAATGAGAGCTGCAGGAAAGGATGAGTGCAGCTGGGGACTTCAGGTTGGGGAGGAGACGATTGTTTCTGCAGGGGACAGGCGTGCCAGGTCCACCCTGGCCACCGACGGGATGTGGGGAGGGTTGAGTTCTCGATCCTGTCCGGAAAACTGAAGATTTGAGGGTGGACCGTGGAGAGGAAAAGGACCTCAGCGGGGTCCGATGCTATTATAGTCTAGAGATGTAATTCTTGAGAGTGTGCCAACGTCTTGCGGGCTGTAATGACTTACTTATATTTGCAACAAATCAGAGCCCCTCTCCCGCAATATGCCCTAATCCTCCACATGCCGTGGAACCCGCTTCTTCAAATGCACTTAGTGGGTCATCCTTATCCAGTCATTTTATGCTGCGGTTGGAAAAGAAGGAAAAGGGGGGGGGGAGAGCTGGCAAACGTGCTCAAAAAGAGCAAAAAAGGTTTCATGCTGGGAACTTGCCTATTATACAAGCAAGGGAGGATCTTCCGGGAGGCTTGATCCATAGAGGTTAAACATTAACTCTTTCACCCCCAGCTCTTGTTCCTGTTGAAAATGTGGGGCGGCTTTTAAAACAAAATGGAAATGCTGCCTCCAGCCCTACCAGGCATGTGACATCTCTTATCTCTCCCCCTCAGGTGTCCCTTTCTCCTCTAGGCTGGTTCAGGACATGAAATTAGATGGATTTATCCCAGACATTTTCACATCTGGCCAGGCTCTCAGATAATGGCTTTCTTGTTGTCTTGTGACAAGACTCTTGTTCCATCTCTCCCTTCCAGCCCCCACTCAGGATGTCTGTCCCCACACCAGAAGAACTGAAGAACCTCCAGGAGTCTTTCCGGGGAAAAAACCAAGCATGCTTCATCTTGGGCGCCTCAGGTGAGACCGGAAAGGAGCTGCTGGCTGAAGTCTTGAGGCAGCAACTGTTCTCCAAGGTGACACTCATTGGCCGGAGAAAGCTGGATTTGGAAGGGCCACACTACAGCAATGTGGTAAGAGAGTTGTGCCAACAACTGATTCTTGTGAAGAGAGATATGGCTTGGTTGTTTTTTTTAAAAGGAACTTGGCAACCATGCAGGTGGA
This sequence comes from Sphaerodactylus townsendi, assembly GCF_021028975.2. Lineage (NCBI taxonomy): Eukaryota > Metazoa > Chordata > Lepidosauria > Squamata > Sphaerodactylidae > Sphaerodactylus > Sphaerodactylus townsendi. Next base: position 154,627,577 of record NC_059427.1, on the reverse strand, counting down.
GATTTTGCCAACTGTGATTTCGGCTTAGATTCACATAGCAATACCACTTGCCCTGAGTTCAAGGGCATAATCTGCACTTCTACCAATACGCAGGTCTGGATGGGAACTGGCTTTGTTAAAATGTGTGCCAGATTCAGTCTATGCTATGTTGCAGTTTGATTGTTTGTAGGAGCACACTACTAGGAAAGAGACTGCACTGACTAGTGTGACTGATGTTAGGCAAATGATCTATCCTTTACAGGCTGTTTTTGCTTTTAAGAAGAATTGTTGACAATGTCATTTTCTTATTTGTGACAGGATGGCTCATTCCGCACATACAGAATAATGCGCTTTCAAACTGCTTTCAGTGCTCTTTGAAGCTGTGTGGAATGGCAAAATCCACTTGCAAACAGTTGTGAAAGTGGTTTGAAAACACATTATTTTGCGTGTGCGGAAGGGGCCGATGTTATTGGTTTGGGCAAAATTCTTTCAATTGAATGTGCAGTTATACCCTCTGGATTACTGGGGTAAGGGGCATGGTGCCCCCTGCGATCTGGAAATCCACATAAACGTTTCAGCCCTGCCTTTGCACCAGAGAAGAAGTCTGAATTTATTTTTCTTTTATTTTAACTTTAAAAAAAGAAGTTGTGTATTTATGGTATTAAAAGACAAAATATATTGATATTATACAGTACTATATATACATGCCATGCATTTTTCAGTTTCCAAACTTTTTTGTGTCATCTGCTTGCCTTCACATGTCAACTGCGACTTCTGCAAAACTCCCCCCAAATTCCCATTTAATTTCTTACTCTATGGGGAAAGTCATGATGTTGAAGATAACTGTACTATTATTTAACAAGTTTTGCTACTAGAGCAAGGAAAATGAGGGCCGTTCGTTTTCAACAGGAGAGAGATAGATCAGGCTTCTATTCCTGCTATTAAACCAGGCAGTGTTTCAGTTGTCTCCAAACAGCTGTGTAAACTTCAGAAACTTCCCTGAACATACTTCTATAAGTAGAGTGGTTCTATAAGTAATTCTACAACTAATTAGAGTGGTTCTAACATCCCTATAATGTTACAATTGTCTTATAAATCTCTACTAAACTAAAGGCTTGTCTGCTTTCAGTAAATAGAGACATATCCTGATTGTAATCTTGAGGGAAGGAGCCTTTCTATGGTATGTGAATCTTTTTGGCAGAAAATATTCCTTGCATATAGAGGAGGCTGCTGGCAGCTGAACAGAGTCATCTTGATTCTTCAGGAGGAGAGCAAGTGAAAGCTTGCTCATGGTGGTTTGGGGAACCACATAATTACCTGCCCTTGGGGTGCCAAATAACACCTGTAGGTAACAGTGTTTTTTCTGCCTGACTTCTTGGATCCCACAATGAGTGAAGCCTTTAGATCAGTTTGAGGGTGGGTCTCACAGGCAGGCACATTCTGTCCTCTCTTTAACTAAGTTTTTAATTGTTTCTTCTCTGGCACACCTTGTGTCCCATCTTCCAGAGGCAAGAAATTGTTGACTTTGAGAAACTGGATGAGTTTGCTGCTGCTTTCCAAGGCCATGACGTTGGATTCTGCTGCCTGGGAACAACCAAAGCCAAAGCTGGAACGGTGAGGAATTCAGCCTAACTGGGAAGTAGGATATGCAAGAGAAGCAAAGAAAGGTGGAGGGGCTGGGGGAACCAGGAAATGCATAGAATATGGCCATTTTAGGGGAATGGGCCAGGGTGGACAGAAGGACTGCTTTCCTTCCCATTAGGTCTGAGGGTATTTCTGCACACTCCTGATTTTCTTGGCACTCAATCCACAAGTGTTCACAGTAGGTCATAACATGTTTAAGACAACATATTGTGTTATAAACTGTACTACATAATGACAACCAGTGACTGGATCCAGCAATCTACTGATAGTCACAGATATTTCAAACATTTCCCTTCTTGCAGCTGTCTTTTCCAACCCTGGGGAAACATGGTTTTCAGAATCATGGGACACATGTGGAATAATAGCCACAATAGGAGGAGGTGAAAGTATGGGGGGAACTGCTCCTTTTTTACCATTTCATCTGTTGAGCTCTGTACAGTTCCGCTATCAGGCCATACATGTCCCATGACTCAGGAAACTGAGCTTCCCAGGGTCAGAAAGGACTGCTTTAGGAAGGGGAAAGCATCGAAGATCCACAGTCCTTGCACAGGTGGATCCCTGTACTGATGGGACCTGTAGCCAACCCACTGTACTGATGGGACATGGCTTCAAATCCCCACTTGCTGTCTTTCAGCCAGTCAATACTTCCCTAACCTACCTCACTGTGTTGTTGTGAACCAAAATTGGAATAATCCAGTAAACAGATTGAAATCCTAAAACCCCCAGATTTGATTTAGAATGGGCTCATTCTTTCCAAACCTTTTTTGGAGAGCCCATTAAAATCTCAAGAAGACATGGTCTGGTCTAAATGTTCCCCTTCAGTCCTATATTGCCCCCAGCCTTACAGCCAATTGCCCACCACTGTTTACATAACAGCAAATGGGGAAAGAGAACAGTTTGAGGCCAACCTCATGTCTTCATTAGGTCAAAAGACCTTATAGATCAATAGGAGGGCCTTCTACATAAATAACTATAAAGTTGAATTTTATATGCCCAGTTAACAAAGAAAGTAAACAACAATGTGTTTATTCAACAATAGCTATCTTCTCCTCAGCTATTTGGAAAGTATTGTACCAACAATTGCAGTATTTGCATTTATTAAATGTAATAAATCTTTGCACATTCTGTATTTATTTTTAGAAGCAAAAACGAAAGAAATACATATTACTTCTTAAGTATATGCAGAGTGACATGACTAGTCTCCTTTCCTGCAAAGATATAAAACGTAGGTGAATATCTCATCAATGAACAACAATAGAGCCTTAATACGCAGACCTTTCGTTAGGTCAAAATGTCAATGTTAAACAACTCATTCTTCAAGATGAAGAGGAAGACAGAACCTTCCATTCATAGCTTTGTCTGTAGTGGGTCCCTGATTGTTCTGAGGGTCAGTATCTCATGAGGATTTCTTTCCAGTCCAAATAAATACATTTCACTCACTCCTCCTGTCCAGGCTGGGTTTCAACGAGTTGACCTTGATTATGTTCAGCATTCAGCAGAATTAGCCAAAGCTGGCGGATGCCATCATTTTATCTTACAGTCAGCTAAGGGTGCAGATGCCTCCAGCTCTTTCTTTTACCTTCGAGTTAAGGTATGTTTGAGGGATGAGATTTGGTCAGGGGTTTTTGACATCAAATAGTGGGCAAGAGAAATGTCTGGTTTCTACCTTGCTTACCATTCTGTCCCTACGTACCCAAGTTCCTCCTGTTTGTATAACTGCCACATGGAATTTTAGCAGAATGTATAGAAACCAAGCCAGCACCAGCTCTTCGTATTCGGGACTATGGCCCCTTCTGCACATGCAGAATAATGCACTTTCAATCCACTTTCAATGTACTTTGCAGCTGGATTTTACTGTGCAGAATAGCAAAATGCACTTGCAAACAATTGTGAAAGTGGATTGAAAGTGCATTATTCTGCACGTGCGGAAGGGGCCTGAGTAATGAAATAGGAGTGGGGTCAGTATCCTCACTAAAACAGTTTTGAAGACCCACTCAGAAGGTCTTGACTAGCATTGTCATGCCTTCAAAACTTTCACCAGTCACCTGTTTGGTTTATTATGCTACAATCAGTATCCTTTACCATCAGTAGCTGCTGTTGTCTCATCTTGTGTACATGGTCAGTTTCCTGATATTTGTATCAGTCTGCAGTACCATTCATTCTCCTGAGGGAGATTGTTCCAGGGGACGACTTTAGCCCCAATGAATTTATAGGTTAGCTCACTGCTCATAGCTTGTAATGTTTTAATGTGGAACCAAATGACATTTGCACTGAGTATGTTTAAGAGGTGACACCTTGTTTTTGGTTTGCTGTGTTCTCCACAGGGTGAAGCAGAGTCCAGGGTCCAAGCAGCTGGGTTTGACCGCTGCTCCATATTTAGACCAGCGTAAGTATTAACAAATGTGTATGCGGGGGTGGATGGGTGACGGCCCTTCATGACCGCAGCATAAGGGCCAGTTGCTGAGCATTTATCCTTCTGGAACGTTCAGCAGTTGGTCATTGGGATCGTCATGCTTGTTGTGTAAAAATGCTTCTGTGCATTGATTCGTTGGAAATCTGTATTGCATATGAAACTTCTCATCATACAGTAAAATAAAATGACTGTATCTTACGAGCTTGCTGATTGAAGCATTCTGACAGCCTACTCTGAGGGAGCCATCTCAAAGGCCCCTTCCGCACATGCAGAATAATGCACTTTCAGTTTACTTGAAAGTGGATTTTACTGTTCGAAGTAGCAAAATCCATTTGCAAACAATTGTGAAAGTGGATTGAAAGTGCATTTTTCTACATGTGTGGAAGGGGCCCAACTTGATCTCCAGAAGCATGTTATGCAAGTTCACTTACAGAAGGTGAATTTTCTTTAAGTATTTCTATATTTAAGTTCAGCAAAGTTGGAATAGTAAGAGTTAGATATTTTTACTTACCTGTTAGTTTTTATGCCCTAACTTGGGTAGCCCATGGTAGCCCCATCTCATCACATCTCAGAGGGAGATGTCAGGGTCAGCCTTGGTTAAACCACTAAGGAAGTCCATGGTTGCAATGCAGAAGAAGGCAGTGACTCTGTTCATCTGTTCATTTCTTGCCCCCTGTTATCTCCATAAGTCAGCAGCAACTTGGTGGCACTTTCCATTATAATGTATTTTTATCCTTCCTTCAAGGAGCTCAGAGCTGTACACATTGTTCTTCCTCCATTTTGTCCTCACAACATCCTGTGTAGTAGGTTAGTCTGAGAGAGAGTAAGCTAACCAAGATTCTTTCACAAACTTCATGGCAGAACAGGAATATGAACTGTGGTCTCCCAGATCCTAGTAGTCCCACAGTAATTACTATATAACTGTGTCTCACTTAAAAAAAACACTTTTCTAGTGATTTATATTTAAAGGGGTAAATCTAAATAAAATAGTCATAGTGAACACACACCCAGACAGTTTAATCACCCCAAAGGACGTATGTGTGTGCTACTTTAATCTGTCTGTACATTTGTCTACCTATCCTACACTTCTTCTGTAGTGCTCAAAGTGGCCTTCATTGTGATATGCAAGGTATGGATGAAAGAAAGTGACTATGGGCCACTCAAGTTAGTCTGATGGTCAACTAGATTAGAACAGAATCTTGATCTTCCTAGTCCAAATTCAACACTTCATCTAAGTGCTCTTGCTGGGCCACTTTCTCTCCATCTGTGGTCACTGTGCTTGATATTTGAGTGCCATCAGTTCTAGGACAACATAGAAATAACTATAAGGGTAGGGGCTAACTAGGGGGGGAAGGAGTTTGTAAGCCTCTCTCCTTGCAGGAGAGAAAGGGGGATATAAATCCAGCTCTTTGTCTTCTTTTCATATGCCATGTCAATTAGACTGGGCAATAGTTACCATTTTGTGGTCTGGGATAGGTATTTAGATCTTATTGGGAACAAAAATCTAATATCCCCTCCATTATATTCCTGTGTCAGTTCTCATAAAACTCACAGTTCTTAGGGTTGCTGGAAAATGCTCTGTAGTCGCTGTAGTCGCTGGTAATCAGTCTGGTGGCGTTCGGCAAACTCTGTAACTGGCATAAACCCAGGCTACGCCGTTTGCGGATATGCTATGCAAACGGCATAGCAAATTTATGCAAAAAGCATAAATTTGCAGAATTGACGCGGAGCACACCAAGGCTTCCGCCGCGACAACTAAGGAAGAAAACGGCTAAGTAATACAACCGCATTTAACTTCGAAACCGGGTGTGTGTCCAAAGGTGTTTTATTACTGTCTCCACTGTAATGTCTTGGTACTTCACAGCTATGTTGTCTGTTCTTACATTGTTCTTCTCCATACAGTTCTTCCATCTAAGAGGCCATAGCTGTAGCCCATTATTTTCCTGTACTCATTCTTATTTGGAGTGGAACTGAGAAGTACCAAATGTAAAACTGGAAGAAAGCTGCTTCTTGATTCACATCTCTTTTCCTATAGGGTGCTGCTGTGTGATCGTCAAGAGTCACGTCCTGCTGAGTGGGTAGCCCAGAAAGTTTTGGGAGCAATAGCCTACATCCACCCCACCTTTTTCTCCATCCCCACAGTGACTGTGGCTCGGGCAATGGTGAACAATGTTGTGATGCCAGGACCTGGTAACCAGAAGGTGGAAATTCTGGAGAATGCAAGATTACATGCCTTAGGAAACATTAAATAGGATAATGCAAGATTGCATGCCTTAGGAAACATTAAATAGTTGGGGGAGTTGTTGTTGGGTGATATGGGTGGTGGAAGGACCTTATCAATCCAATGCCCCAGTTTTGCTGATCTTTCCTTTTCCCTGGAGGCTCCCCCTTAAATAGTGATGTCCTCCCTATTCCCTTGAAGCCACTCTTCTGCATTTCTATGATAACCTAATTAACCACCATATTTCCTGTGGCTGCAATTTTGACTAAAATTGGTGAATTACAAAAGGATCAAACATCACTGCTATGTAAAGATCATAAAAAGTTGCCCAGCACATGGGGGATGGGAGGTGTGCCAAATATGGGACTAAAGTTATTTGGTCAGATCCACTGTAGATTTGTGCTTTTGTATAAATTTTCTGTTCACATCGTGCACTGGGTAGAACAAGACACCTAAGTGCCTGTTGCTTGAAGGTCAACTCTGGTCTTTCCTGCCAACCTTAATTGTGGCTAGAATGTATGTATTGGGAAAAGGTAGGCAGACTCATAGCAGGTGATAGAGATCTTTTCCCTGATCAGGTTTAAATACCATACTAGTAATGGAGTCTGTATGGCAGAAAAGTGCTTGGGAGAAGGAAAGATAAGAGGGGTGGAAATGCTGATTCCCATACCTACTGCCCAATTCAGATCAAGACCTGAAGGGAAGGAGGTGTTAAACCTCAGTTCTGTTTTCTCAATCTGAAATGGCCTTGGGGAAACAGGTGCTGATATGGGTACCTCAGCAGGACAAATAGCAGCCTCCTGGAGCCATTTTGATCAGTACCTCAAACTCTGGTCCCAATCCAAATTGGCCTCTATGTGCTGCTGATGTTTAGAGAAGGAGAAACATTTGGAGTTCTGTTTATGGACCTCTAAGCATCATACTTTACCCTGTTAGCTGTTTTCAAGTAAAATATTTTATCTTGAAAGCTTTGAATTGTCCAGATCTGATGTGACATTTTGTACTTGAGCTTGTAGAACCCTGCCTGTCTTCCCTTACACCAAAGTGACATCTTTAACATTATTCTATGCACCTGCCCAAAGCAACATTGTTTTGAAAAGAGGGAAATTGATGAACTATGCTTTTTCAAAATCATTCATTTGTTTTTAGGATGTAACATTTCTATGTAAAATCTCTAATATGTTGTAAGACACCTTGAATGTAGTTTCATTGCTAGATTTAGTACATTTGTTCAAAGGATGACTCCACTTACGGATGGGCGAATAAGAGAAGAATTCATTACAGTGCTGAATGTAAATATTATCACTGTTCCAAAATATTCAGTGCACTAATGTTAGGTTGGAGTCTTCATGGAAGGCAGCTTCATACAACTGTATTCTGATGATAGGGAAAAAGGGAATACTGTAGTATATATACACATAGGACTGGTATCAGAAATTAGAATTACTGAGTGCCTACTGAGGCCCAGATTCCAACAAAGGAAACCTATGCGGTAATCCTTTATGCCTGCTGCTTCTCTCTTGTGCTGTTGCTGCTGACTGGTTCACTTTGAGCAGAGCAAAAACAAGATGAAGATACAACTCTATTGAAGAGATGAGGGCAGCAGGGGGCTTCCAAGGAGAGAGGTGTTTGGAGCATCTTGCCCATGACCACAAAAACCTGAAGCCAGCACTTAATCACCATCTTCTGTGGTGATCACACAGGCATCTTTTGTGGAACACTCAGGGAAGCCATAGTGGGCTACAAGTTCCCGGTATATATTCACAGGGCAAAATTAGAAATATGCATGATTGTCATTTGTAATGAGAAACTTCTTTGTAGGGAAAAGGTTATATGTGAAATTGTCTGCAAATCAGGGAATCATGTACTTGCAAGGTGTTCTTGCGGTATGTGAACATCCCCTAGAGTACTACCTTAGCACTACCTTGGGTTTGATATTTAATACCCTAGCACTGTTGTAGTTTTGGTATTTAAGCAAGAAGTATTTCAAGGGAATTATTGTCACAAGAAAAGCTTGTATAAATGATCCAAAGCTAGATAGAATGATCAAAATGAAATAAATGCCGCTTGCTAATATTTTTCATGCTTTTTTAAATGTTAAGTTTGTGTATGACTTGGAACACCAATCCCAGTCCTCTTAGCATTTTACTTTGAAATCAATATCCATATGGCCTTGAAAGTGACTACATTCTGAAGTTCAGGTCATTTTGTTTATAACTGGATGTTACTGCTATTGGTAATGAAAGTGAAAAGGGCAAACAACCATTAAATACTCATCAAACATGTGAACAATTGAACTTTACTGACTTGCACTGAGCTTTGATCTATTAATCAAATTTCTGCTTTGTTTGTGAAATTGATTTTTAATGCCTTGATACACCGAAAGCCTCTGGATTGTCTTAAATAGCTGCAATTCCTGTGAACCGATCTATTAAATAGTTACTTAAATAGTGCCTTGTTTTTACTGTATTGATATGTTATACTTCAGTTTGTAGCTAGGTCTTGTAGACTGAAAGTAAAGCTTTTGCTGAAGAAACATATTTACTTGTTTTGGATTTTTTCTTTTTGTTTTCACACTGCTTCAAAGTCACCAGGTAATTAAAAATATATAATTTTAGCAAGGTTTCAGTTTAAGCCCAATTGAGGAGTGCCTGGCTTTTGCCTCTTCTTGTTTCTTCAATGGTAGTAGTTTGTTTTATTGTTTGCTTTTCTGTCATAATATGCCCCAGCAGGCTCAGCGTATCAATCATAACATCACTTAAAAACGAGTTGAGGTTGAAATCCTCCTGCTTTAAACATAGACCTGTTCTGCACAGGCCAAGGAGGCGGGGTCACACCGGGGTACTTGACTCTGGTGAAACCCCGGGACCATTTGCACACTTTCGTGCGAGCTAGCTTGTGACTGCCAGGGACAACGGATGTGCCTTTGCATGGAGGCATGTCCGTGACCCCTTTCCCCCTGGTGGCTCTGCAAATGGGAGCTAAGGAGGGGGTTGTATGAGAATTGCTCACGAGCTGCATTTGTCTGTTTGTGTTAAGTTGACAGCTGCGTAATATTCACTTGCCCCGAACAGCTGTACTCTGCGGGGAAACAAAAGTGAACTGCGCCTCATTGAGCGATTCTCGTATAATCCGCTCTGAGGCTGATGGCTGGGTTAGCGGTGGTTTAGAGTCATATTCAGAGCAGGAACTGTGTGCAGTTCCCATCCAAAACAGAGTTTATAGTACCCCCAACCCGGCTTAATTGGCCAGTGCAGAGTAGGCCTAAGAGTGGGAAATACTTCAGTTTCAGAAGACTATCCTTGAAAAAGGAATCCCAAATCTGAATAATAAACACTTATAAAATGGAAACTTGAATGGGCAGATACCATTTCTTTTTTCACATTCAGTTTGTGCCATTTGAGTGGACAGAGAATCCACAAAACAAGAACAGCATTTATTTGTAAATTGCTAACAAGGCTTGACTCTGATCTTAGAAACTAAGCAGGGTTAGCCTGGTAAGCGATCTGAGTTGTGATACTGAGGCAGGCAATGGCAAATCACTTCTCATTTTTTGCCTTGAAAACCTCATGAGAGAGTCGTCATAAGTTGGCTATGACTTGATAACACTTCCCATCACCAGTGGGCCTTCTTCACATTTAGAGATCCTTATTCACAAGGTACACATTAGTGCTAGAAAGAATCCCACTTTTATGTAACGGAAAGGGATTGGGGATGCAAAAATTTCATAAATTTTTTTTCTATCTTTTAATGGAATAATAATTTTTCAGCTTAGTATTCTACAAACTAAAACTTACATCTAGGCTATAAATATGATACAATTTGGATATACACTGGATATGGAATTCAGATGAATTGTAGTCCTATTGGAGTGGAGTTTTCTGGTCTATACGATTCCAGAACATCAGAATTAGTGATACCTTTGTTTGTTTGTTTGTTTGTTTGTTTGTTTATGTATGTATGTATTTATTTATCACAGACTTTTCTCCATGATACACCTCTGAAGATGCCAGTCACAGATAATAGACAAAACGTTAGGAACAAGACCATGGCCACACAGCCTGGAAAACCCACAACAACCAGTTGAATCTGGCCATGAAAGCCTTTGACAATACATATTCATTCATTCATTCATTCATTCATTCATTCATTCATTCATTTAAATATGCACTGAGGGTCTCTGTGTACCAAAGTGGAAAGCTTTCTCCCTAAATATCACTTAACAGCCAGACCTCTTATCTTCCTGCTCATCAGGCGCTTCATGGCTTCCTTCACATCCTTGTTCCTCAAGCTGTAGATAAGTGGATTAAGCATTGGAATCACCAGTGTATAGAACATGGAAACCACTTTGTCTTGGTCTTGTGATCCTTTGGTCCTTGGCTGAGCATACATGAAAATGGCGGTGCCATAGAAGAGACTAAGAGTAGTGAAGTGGGAAGTGCAGGTAGAGAGGGCTTTTCGCCGCCCTTCACTGGCGTGACCTCTGAGAACACTCCACAGAACTCGCATATATGAGATGAAGATGATGGCTGTGGTCACCACAGCAATGATGCTTGTGGAGGCGAACAGAATAGCTTCAGAAAGATGAGTGTCTGAGCAGGAGAGTTTCAGGACTGCAGGGATGTCACAGAAGAAGTGGTTGATCCGATTGGGGCCACAGTAGGACAAGCGGAAAGTGCCACTAGTCTGAATCATGGAACCAAGAAGTCCACAACTGTAAGCCCCAAGTACTAGCTGGAGACAGTGCCCTTGGGTCATGAGCAAGGTATAGGTCAATGGGTGACTGATGGCCAAGAAGCGATCATAAGCCATGGCTGCCAGGAGGAAGCACTCGGCAGTCACCAGGGTAGTGAAACAGAACTTCTGGGTAGCACAAGCTGGCAAGGAAATGGTTGCCATGCCCCTCTGAAGTTGAACCTCCAGGGCTTTGGGAGCAATGACAGAGGAATAGCAGAGGTCCAAAAGGGAGAGATTACTGATAAAGAAATACATAGGGGTGTGAAGATGCTGTTCAGCTCTGATCAAAGTGACTATCCAGCCATTGCCCAGTACAGTGAATATGTACAGAAGAACGAAGATACTGGAGAAGAAAGGACCTAGTTCAGGCTTCTCTGTAAAACCCAAGAGGATGAATGTTGTCACTGTGGTTGCATTCTGACTCTTTACAGAGTTAAGGTTGTGCCAAAGGGTTCTGTAAGTGAAACCATGTTGTCACTGTGGTTGCATTCTGACTCTTTACAGAGTTAAGGTTGTGCCAAAGGGTTCTGTAAGTGAAACCATTACCCAGTGAGTGATAAAATACAAGGCTAGAAATAGATGCAACGAGAGCAATGGCTAAAGGACAGCTTCTTTATCACAACACAAAACAACACAGCATAGGTGATTTACACCTCAGATTGTGAAGAGATCCAGCTGCAGCTTATTCTCTTTTCAAAAGCATAACTATGTAGTAGTGTAGTAGCTATCACTCCACTCTGGAAGCAATTCCAGGCCTTTCTGGAGGACGCCCCTATCTTGGACCCCTTACAGTCCAGTTTCTGCATTGGCCATGGGACAGACAGCTCTGACCACTATCATGGATGACCTCCAGAGACGTCCGGATCAAGGCAGTTTGGCGCTGCTGTTATTACTTGATCTAACAGCAGTGTTTGATTTGGTTGACCATGACTTCTTGGTCCACCACCTCGCCGATGCTGGGATTCATGAGTCAACCTTGCAGTGGCTGCATTCATTTCTCAAGGGACAGGGGGTAACAGTCAGAGAGAAATTCTCTTCTCGCTACATATCGGAATGTGGAAGCCCTCAAGGGGTGATTTTTTTTGTTGATGTTGCCTGGTTGATCCGGAGTTCCAGGTTTGGGTGTCATGAATATGCTGATAACACCAGCTGTTTTTCTTGATGGATAGGCGTCTGCACTTTGCCCCAAAGTTCTGGCCAGCTGTTTGAAGGCCATGGTGAAATGGTCAAAACAAGAGCTGGTCGAAGGTGAATCAATCTAAGATGGAGGTCCTGTGTCTGGGTCAGGGAGGGATGGTCAACGTTTGACAATTAGAAAATGAGTTTTCTAATTGAGAAAATGACTTTTCTCAACCCTAGGGCGTCTCAAAGCAGCTTACAAATTCTTTCTCTTCCTGTCCCCACAATAGACACTTTGTGATATAGATGGAGCTGAGAGAGTTGAGAAAGAATTGACTAAGCTCAAGGTCACCCAGCAGGCTTCATGTGCAGGAGTGGGGAAATGTGTGGTTCTCTAGATTAGAGGCCACCAGTCTTAACAACTAACTACACTGGATCTCTTGAAAGCATGCAGCTAACACCTGCATCAGCTGTCAAGAGTCTTGGTGTGATACTTGATGCCTCCTTATTGATGGAGGCTCAAGTCACCCACATAGTTTGCCAGGCTTTTTGACACATCCACCAGGTGAAATTATTGGCACCCTACTTGTTCCAAACTGACCTAGCTACAGTGATCCATACAACAGTCTCCTCTAGACTGGACTACAATGTACACAGGATGCCTTTTGGTCTGCTCTGGAAACGCCTAACTTACTGGTGCAAAATGCAGCAGCATGGTTCCTCACAGGGATCCCATGGCGGAGGCACAAACTATCTGTCTTCTGCCAGCTACATTGGCTCTGGGCAGAGCAACAAATCAGGTTCAAGTTTCTGGTGCTTATCTTTAAAGCCCTAAAGGCTGTTGTATCTGCAGGATGGCCTCTCCCAATATCTCCCCAAGAGACACTACATGCAGCAATTAACAATCTACTGGTGGTCCCTTGCCCAAAAGATATCCAACTAGCCTCAACCACAGTCAGGGCTTTTTTGGCTCTGGCCATTACCTGGTGGAACGCCCTGTCTGGTAAGACCTAGGCCCTGTGGCATCTGATGCATCTGATGCACTTCCGCAGGGCCTGTAAGATAACATTGTTCCACCAAGCCTATTGCTAAAGGATCTATGGTTGAACCATCCTATAATCTCCCTCTTCTCTTCCCGTATGCTGTATATATTGCTGGAGTTATTTATGCATTATTTTAATTTAAATTGATTTTATTTGCCATCTAGAGCTTTTAATAGATTGCATGTTTACAGTTTTATGTTTTTAGGATTGTATAATCAATATGTTAGAAGCTGCCCTGAGCCTGAAAGGGGAATGGCAGCATACAAATCCAATAAAATAAATTAACAAAATAAATAAATACCCTGTGCACCGTACTTTGACTCTATGTGTAAGCATGTTTGCCACTGCTTTATGCAAGTTCACAGTACTTCTTGGGCTCTGCAGATCTGAGATAAGGACAGAGCTACCAGATGCACCAGTGAAGGAGTATTTATTCACCTTTGGGTTAGCACAGTGTTCAGATGACCATTTTGCTGCACATCAATTGAACTTGCATTTACCAAAATTGTAAATATGGATTAAAAGTTCTGGAAGCTGTTATATAAACGGCTCTTCTTTCTCAGTGCTTAATTTTCAATATGAGATGTGGAAACATGTATAAACACTGTCCCAGTCTTTCTAGGCATTGCTCAACCCAGTGATTCTCAAACCGGGTTAGGATCTAGAGGTGAGTTCCAAATTTGCACAGGTGGATCTTAAGGGAGGAGGTGTGGCAGGGTGAAAGGCAACGGAAATCTCTGGTGGACTTGATGGCAAGTTTGGATTTCCAAATGTGCATTATGTATGAAATTGTCATGAAATACAATAATTGCTGAATAATGTTATATATTCATAAGCGCTGGAAGTTAAAAATAAAATAACTTGTTCGGAATAAGGGATGTGAGATGCTTGCATTTTATATAATCTTTGTGATGGAGCTACTTTACAAGGAAGTCCTGAAAATAAAAATTAGTTCAGAAATGGGTCTTGCTGCCTGGGACTTCCAATGTGGGATTGAAGTGAATGCAGCTCTCTGTGAAAACAGAGACCCAGGTGGGGGTTTATCAGGTTTGAGATGCTTCTCAAGCCTAATTGTCATCTCCAAATCAAGGAGATAGACTTGAGATCAACCACATATCTCCTAAAGGTTTCCTCTGGAGAAGTGTCAGAGGAGGACTTTTTTCTGCCTTAGAGTGAAACTTGGGAGTGGGATCACCACTGGCGTAATGTCCATTGGGCAAGGTGGGCAGCTGCCCAGGGCATCACCTTGTGGGGGGCATCAAAATGCTGGGTTCGTTTTTGGGTATTTTGGTGGTTTTCCATTTTTGGCCTGCAGGGGGCGCAGTTTTTAGGCTAGCGGCACCAAAATTTCAGCGTATCATCAGGAGACTGTCCTTATGATACCCCCCAGGTTTGGTGAGGTTTGGTTCAGGGGGTCCAAAGTTATGGACTCCCAAAGGGGAGTGCCCTATCCCCATTGTTTCCAAGTGGGAGTTAATAGGAGATGGGGGCTACAGTTTTGAGGGTCCATAACTTTGGCCCCCCTGAACAAACTGCACCAAACTTGGGGGGGTATCACTAGGGGCCTTGGTCTCCTGATGAGACCCTGAAAGTTTTGAGACTGTACCTTCAGAAATGTGCCCCCCACACCCTGCAACCCCCCATTGACAGCAATACAGAAAACTCAATGCAGAACAAAAGATTCTTGGGCAAATTTCTAAGGAATGTTCCTGCAGGGGGTGCATTTTTTGGATGTATGGGCACCGAAATTTCAGGGGTATCATCTGGAGATGATGGCACCCCAAGTTTGGTGCAGTTTGGTTCAGGGGGGGGCCAAAGTTATGGCGGACCCACCTCAAAACTGTAGCAACCCCATCTCCTAATAGCTCCCATTGTTAAAACAATGGGGAATGGGGCACCCACTGCTGGGAGTCCATAACTTTGGAAGGTCCCCTTGAATAGAGAAACCTCCACAAACGAAGTGGAATTAGAATAGAACCAGTCTCCTGATGTAGTTTGGCTACAGAGAAATCTAGGGGTGCTGATATGTCTAAAAAGGCATCCCCTGGAGGCACCAATATCCTAGTGCAAAAAAAAAAAATTCGAGATTGCAGGTGGTGGGTGGCCCATGGCGGGCGAGGGAGCATCCAACTCAAGGTTTTACTTGGGGCTACAGTTTGCCCAGGGCTGCCTCGTTACGCCCCTGGGGATCACCATCTTGGATAAACCCAGCTGTGGAACAGAAAGAAACCAGATTTCTTTTACCTGGATTCATTATATTTGGATTTACAAATAAGAAGTTATCTCACAATTGGAGGAAACAAAGTGTGCAAAGACTGGCTGTTTGATGGACTAAAAGAATTAAAGACTTAGTGAACCTGCAATAACTGTAAGGGTTTTTTTCTTCTCAATTCAAAAATAAGCAAAGGATCTTAATATAAAATTTGAAAGCAAAACATTAGAAGGTTTACTTAATTTTACTTAAACTTTAAATACAAAGATTAAAATAAGATACGGTAAATGCATATTGAAACTTATGAGAATGGAAGGATTTGATTGGTCAGCAGATCAAAATATTTATGTAAGGAAGAGATAACGGATTGTGAGAGACTGAGAGGACAGGTACGCAGGATCTGGTGCTAGACAAGTCATAAATCTGAGTCATTTTAAGAAAGGAGGGGGAAGAATCCAAAGCAAGGGAAAAGTTCTTTGATCTTAAGATGTAAAACTTATATTACAACACGATCAGAAACACAGAAGTGTCCATGACCATGGACCAGGGAAAAGACTGTGAGAAATATATGTTAGTTTTGAGAAAATGCTGTCATGAGTTTTAAACTATGGCCAATAAGCACGACCCTACCAAAGATAAAACCAGGAGAGAATCTGTTAAGTCATGTAGAGGGGCCAGATGGGGGGCAGAACTCTGATAAAATAAGTAATGCAGATTTAACGAAGAAGTTTAATAAACTGCATGATTTGTTAGAAGCAAATACAGCAACCCTCACAGAAGTAGACAAGAAAGTAAATTTAATTGATACCACCACCAAGAATGTAAAAGGAAGTAAGAACAGGTTAGATGGGTTGGACCAAAACATTCTGCATTTGGAAGATGAGAATGAAAGACTCCAAGATCACATTGCTATGTTGGAATATAGGCAAAGAGAAAATTCTCTACATCTCAGATCAATCCCAGAAGTGGAGGAACAGGATATTAAACAATAATTTACCATAAAATTGGTCCAGCCTAGTGGACGTAAAACCTGAGATAATGGAAGGGGAAAAGTTACCAAAAGATTGCATTGTTCTGTTCAACTTTTTCTGGGATAGGATACTACAGGCCCACTTTGCAAACAACTGGATCATTGAGGGGACAAAGAACATAATCCTAAAAGAGGTTCCACCTAGACTTCTGAGAAAGAGAAGAAAGTACAGGTACTTGACTGAAGTACTGAAAAGGGGAGGTGTTCCATTTAGATGAGAAATTCCAGAAGGAGTCTCCTTCAATTTTAAAGACAAAAGATTTAGAATTCTGAAAACTCTGAAAGCAGAGGACTTTTTGCATAAGTATTTACAACAACCACAAGAAAACTAACCGCAATTGATTATAAAATTTTGTTTTGGAATGTGAATGGACTTCACTCATTGAAAAGTTTTTCATCTTCTCAGGAAACAAAATCTGGATATTATTTGTCTTCAAGACACTCATATTACAAAATGTGACAAGAAGTATCTAATAAACAAAATTGTAGGGCAAGAATTCATTACATCAGAGCCTACCAAAAAAAGAGAGGTGGTATTTTATGTTAAAAAACAATTTGAACCAAAGCTGTTATATAAGGATGAGAGAGAAAGGTCTCAATAGCAGGAACCAAAACAGTTTTGGATGGTGTGCATGCTCCAAATGACAATAAATTTCAGATTTATAAAGAAGTGGAACAAATGTTACTAGAATATTCCTGTGAAAATATCATAGATGGGAGATTTTAATGGAGTAACCTTGACATGGATGGACAGGAAATCAGATAGCAACATAAAAATAACAGAAGGTAAGCTGCCTAAAACTTTTTTTATCTAATACAGAAATTAAAGTTCCAAGATTTATGGAGATTATGGAGATTAAAATATGGTAATGCAAGATAATATACCGTCTATCCAGAAAAACATAAATCACATTCCAAAATTGACATTGTGTGGTTAACTAGTACATTTGGACTAAGCATTCATAAGATGGGTGTGTATCCTAAGACTTTTTCAGACCACAATGCACTAGTATTTACATGGAAAAGGAAAAATGACCTCTCAAGGAACCCTAAGGTTCCATGGAACTTTGATTGACAAACCCTGCTCTAAGCGCTTCAACATACTCTGTTGTGTTAGTTTTACTATATTAAAATATATCAGTACTTCTGAGGATTTTTTGAAGTTTCGATATTGGTTTTTGAAATAAAAAATTAGAATATGTTCAAAAACCTGAATTCTAAAATGTTGCAAAATTATAATATCACTCTGGAAAACTATTTCAGTTTGAAGAGCCTCAGCTATTCCAAACACATCCTAGTAGTCACTGGGAAGTTCCCAACTTACCTTTCCATGATTTGGGAGACAGTTATTGCAGGATCTAACAAGAGGAGGCACTTTAAGAATCTGACAGTAGAGAGAAAAGCATCATGAGATTATTTGTAATTCCATTTTTAACAAAGAAAAACTGTCATTAGACTGACTGTTCAGAGGAGAGGGGAAAAATGAACTGAATCCAAACTTCCTTTCTGCAAGCAGAAGTACATTCCCTTTTGCACAGAGATTAACTGAGATATTTCCACCAATGAAACGCAGCTTGTTTGATATAGAGTGGGAACTTACTGATGCGGCCAGGAAAATTTGTTCTCTGTTGAGTTTGGGGATCTTTCCTAGTTCAGGAGATTTAGTCCCATACTTTTACCATTTTACCATACTTTTACAGTCCTGCGGTAGTGTAGAGCTTTTGCTAGATTTAATGCTCTACTTTCAGCTGTATTGTAGGGGAGATCTCAAACAATTCCTTACTCATCTAGGCTTTGACCTGCTAGGCATAACAGCATAGAATCTATTCCATACTTCCTTTTTTATTGTCCTTTCTACATTAACATCTGGGACAGAACCACTACCTCTCCAAAAGAAAAGGGCAATCTGACAACTAGGGTTTTATTTCTTTTGGTGAATTAAAACTCAACTATAATAGAATTGGTTGCAAAGTTTCTGTGGCATGCTATGAGGCTCTGCCAATCTAGTGTATTCAAGCTTTGATATCTTAGATGTGTTTAAAATCATGTTTTTGACACCTATTTATATTTTTGTACTTTTATTATATGCCAATAAAGACTTTGTTGTTGTTAAAAAACAATAACAAGGGCAATGATAAATTAGTATTAATAATCGTTTAAAGGTTCTACTTTCTTACACTTCAGCAGCACCCTGAAGCTTGACTCTTTGCTAAGCTGTATGAAGCCAAGGAATATTCACCAATATTTTAACTTCTCAGAGGTGAACTGTTGGCAACAATGAGCTAATGGACAGGTGGAGTTCAAAGAGATGAAAAAGTCTAAGTTTAAAACAAAATGTGTTTTGTGACTTTTGTTCTAAATACCCAGTTGTAAGTGATGATCTTTAACCATTTGAGGAGGACAGCATTTCTCCTACTCATAATTAAACTTAGTGTATTCACTGTTGTAGTTACTGAATGCAATCATCTTTAGTCATGAAGGAGGCTCCTTGTGATTCCAAAAAATATTAAAACTCAACCCCCTTGCTAAGCTGTATGAATATGCATGTATTTAAAAGACCAACAGCCTGGTACAAAGCATTTTTATTCAGAAATAAGACCCATACTGAGTTCAGTGGGCTATATTTCCTGGTAAACACACTTAGTAGTGTTGCTGAACACTACTCTAACATTGATCTGTTAACACATTTTAAGAATTGATTTTGGGTTTTGCTTCTCAAGCATTTGAATTACAAACATAATTCTTACTTTCGAAGAATGTAAAGTCCATTAAGAGGGGCCTTCTCTCCCCTTAACAGTATTCACATATGTACAAAATAGTGTTAACAGAAATTCAAAGACACCTTTTGTGCTTTGTGTGGAAACATAGCAATCCTAAATATTGCTCCTTTTGAGTTTCTATAATGAGTTTCTACATGTACCATTATCCACTTGCTGATGGAGAGAAGGCTGGTGGAACAGGGGAAGGAGTATCCAGCCTATACCCTACTTTGTCTTGTAGTATGAAAAAATGAAAAGGAAGGTCTGAATTATCCATCCCTCCATTCTGTTTAGATGAGAACCAATTCTCTAAATGGCTGGCCAAAAACATCATGAACATGAGAAGAACCATGCTAGATCAGACCAGTTTTCTATCTAGACCAACATTTTTTCTCATACAGTGGCCAACTTGTTCCGCCAGAGGTCCAACAACAGGGCATAGTGACCAATTTCTTCTCCTGATGCTGCCTCCTGGCACTGTTATTTAGAGGTATACTGCCACTGAACATGAAGGTTCCCCGTAGTCCCCATGGCTAGTAGCCACTAATAGACCTCTCCTCCATGAATCTAATACCCTTTCAAAGTTGTCAATAAGGACATTAAGCAAAAACACCCTATATTTTATATAGAAGTAGCAGAATAGGGGAAGGGTACTTAAAGATTACTCAGTATTTAGCAACTCTGTCCAGCTTTCCAAAATAATATTTTATTGCCCCCCTCCCCACTCTTTGCTGGACCTCCAAAATAATGCCCTGTTCATTAGACTTACTTTTTTGTCTGTATACTGCCTAGAAGTGACTGATCAGATCACAGGTGCTGTTAGGTGGCTAGGAGAATTCAGCTCTGATCTTCTCACATCCAAATTCCACTGGTCCCTCTGTGAGATCTGCCAAAAAGTGCAAACCTACCACAACTTCCCTTGCCTAGTGGCACAGTCATTTAAGATATAAGCTTGTGCTTTTATATCTCCTTTGAAGATCCTGGCAAGGGATCATTCCTGGAAATCAACAACTCTGACAAACCCCAAAGAACAAAAAGTGTCAACTTGAAAAAAGATAGGCCAAGTAAAGACACTTGGCCCATCTTTTTTCAAGTTGTCACTTTTTGATTGAGGTTTGGTCTGGGGATTATCTATTGGTTATCTGTTGGTTATCTGTAGGTCAGATGCAGCCCTAGGGAAATAGTATCTTGACAATCCAACCCAATTTTAATCAAGCCACAGTTTCCACATATTAAAACTTTATTTTTCTGCTGAATTTTGTGCTCCTGAATGCATATTTTCTATAAGTGAAATTCTAACTTCTACACAGAATCAACGTTAGTTTAGAGCTTAATTGGGATAATTGATTTCTTGCCTTGAAAACCCTGGGGCTTTTTCTTTTGTTTAGATGCTATAGTATATTGCAGTTCAATTGTATGTTTTTATGCGTAACTAATGATTGCTTATACAACTAAAGATAATATGATCTTCTTCTGGACCTTCAGTTATTTTGTCTTGGCAACTACGGATAAAACCTCACATGAATTCTCCAAAGTTTTTCCTTCCTCCATAGTGTCTGGGAAAGTGGGAGAAGGGAGTTTTATCACAAGTCTTCATACAGCAATGCCTCAATTGTCCTGGTGGCCTTGGAGAAAGGATAAAGCTTGAAAGTCAAACTTCCGAAAGGGCTAGCTGAGCAATTTCTTCAGTTCCTGAGGTGAAAAGCCTCTGCCTTCAGGGCCTGTTTTACCACAACAGAAATTCATACAGTCCCACAACCAATGGAAGTCAAATTCCACAGAATTGGAGAAATAGTGCATGTCACTATTTTGTGATGTTCAGAGGCATAATACCTACTTAGAAATATAACACAGGATACAAAATGAACAGTAAAGATTATGTTCCACTAAGTTATGTGTTGGGGAGGGAAGAAGCCATGGCATAGTCTTATTTTGGAAGCTAAGCAGAGTCAGTACTTGGATGGGAAATTACCAAGAATGATGGTATAGAGCAGTGATTCCCATCCAGGGTTCCATGGTACCTTGAGGTGCCATAAGCACGTCCCAGGGGTAACATGAGAATGCTACTGGCCCCTCACCCCGCTTCAACCTGAGAGGCGAGTGGTAAGAACACCCCCCATGGCAACCCTCACGCGCATGGAGCAGAGCTGGTGCAAGCCGCACCAGCTCATCCTGCCTGCCTTCGACCATGAGTACCGCAGTGGTTCCCTGCCCCATTTCCAGAAGGCCAGCTTGCATGTCTGTGGGAGCCAGCAAGCACTCCCGGTCTTCTATCAACAGAGCAAAGTAAAGTTATTTTTGATTTCATTTCCTAGTTCTTAGGAACATTAAAAAACCCTGGGAGGGGAAGGGGGTGGGGGTGGCAGAGGTGTACCATCACGGGGTACCGTGAGACAGGTACAGCGAGGTCAAGGATACTGGGATGTCAAAAAGGTTGGGAAACACTGGTATAGAAGAAAGCAATGGCAAACTACTTCTGCTTGCCTTGACAGCCCCTTGCTGGGATTGCCACATGTTGGTTGCAACTTGACAGCATGTAACCTCTGACACCACACAGATGAAAAATCATTAGAAGACATCTTGCTGTTCAAGCTATTGTACAAAAAGCTAAGGGATGAAGGAAATGTGAGTTTATGTGACTGTTGTTTCAAGGTCGAATCCCCCAAGTGCTCTAGAAACAGAGACTTAGGTCTATTCTGCCTTTATCATATTCACTACACTTTAGAAGCAGTCCATTTGCTTTTACTTCCTGCCCAGCACTTTTCATCTGTTGTGCACTGCTGAATCTTCCTGCCTGTTTCCTTTATTCTGCAGCAGGGTAGAATTTGCACATTTGCAGAGAATTTGCCTTTTCCTGTCCCAGATTTGTGCTCTCCCCCATGATGGGCAGCATGGAGGAATTCTTCCTTTTTAGAAAATTAGCATGGAAAGGTCAATTGTAGATCCTAGTGTTGGAAGAGAAGGACTTTATGCTGTTTCATGCCTCAACCTACAGAGGGTTTTTTACTAGATAGTTAGTGGCTAGATAGGGACCTAGGAATTGACACCTTTACTCTATCATGCTGGCTCTATCCCTTTGATGTTAGATTGCTACTCTCAGGGACTTCCTTCCTTCTGCCTTCCTCTCAGACTCTCTCCATCTTACTTTCACCATGCCTAGAGGGAGGATGGGTACTCCGTGCATCCGTCTTCATCCAGCTAGATTAGGATAGATTAGTGAACCTATCTACCTATCTTTCTATCCAGAATGGAGTTCACTAATAAATACTCTTTTTATTAGATTAGAAACTACAACTGACTCCGACTTTCTTTTGTGCAAGTTCACACGCACATGGGATTCCCACACGTGTGCACATAGATAAGGCTTCTGCTGTGCTATCAGCCACCCGTGCACTCTGTTCAATGTGAACAGGTTATGGGCCCAGATTCTGATTAATGTTCAGACTGGAAGCCCTATGCTTTTTTATTTTTAGTTTGGTGAGTGTGATCCCAATGCTGTGCTTTTTAAACTGTGTGTGAGGAAGCTTGACACTGAAGGAGTTAAGTTTTTGTTTGTTTTCATGGAAGACCCAGAGAAGTTTCCACGGACACTTTGACTTGCTGCCTTTTGTTCCGGCTTAACAACTTAATTAACGGCTTAACCATGGCCACTTACTTAAATGGTCAGCTGCAACTAATGATTTTTACAGAAGAGTTGAATTATGCGGAATGGCAAACAAGAATACGAGCGACCCTAACTGCAGAAGAATTAATCGATGTAACCAATGGAAACCCTCCAGCCAAGGATTCAACCACAGCCATGAAAGCTGCGTGGGAAAGAGTGAACGACAAAGCACGTGCACTTGTCATCTAAAGTATAAGTTCCCAACCATTGTCGCATATCACTGATTTACCAATGGTTAAACAGATGTTTGAGACCCTAACCCGACTATATGGGCAGGGGGTCTGGTTGGCTATCCATACTGTGAAACGTAGAATTTACCAGCTCATTTGAATAAACTACAGGAATGTTTTGTCAGACTGAAAGATGAAGGGAACGAGCAAAGTAATATTGACTGTTTGTCTGCTCTCTTTCTAACAATGCCTGAAACATTTGCAAGTATTGTGGCAGATCTAGAATGAAGAACCAATTTACAATATTCTGAAGCTGTTCAGGAACTGAGTACATTTATAAATAGAAAGGAGGTTATGTCAGACTGCACAAGGAGGCCATTGAAATTCACAAACACCAAGAGAACTTCAATAAGAAAAAAGAGACTCTGAAAATTAGCAAAGCTTGGCTCCCAGTACTTAAAAAATGGACTGATAACCTCACCCGCAATACAATGCACTCAACCACACCTTTGCATAGCAAGTTCCACCCAAACACTTAATGATTGGTTCCCCACCCTGGGACATGGACAATATACCACACTAAACTTTACCTTCTCACTAGACACAGTGTGAAACGGACTTTTTTCTGTGATACACCTCTGAAGATGCCAGCCACAAATGCAGGTGAAACGTTAGGAACAAGATCCACCAGACCACGGCCACATAGCCTGGAAAACCCACAACAACCAGTTGGATCCGGCCATGAAAGCCTTCGACAATACACTGTATAAGATTGCATCGTCAATGGCAGATTTGCACTAGCATCAAGTGTGAAATGGCCATGAAATAAATGATCTTGTTCATTTATGTAATGCATGACTTTAGAGCTCTGTGTTTCAGGTTTAGGAAGGAGGTTAAGGTTGCCAGTCCTACACTGGCAAATCTGACTAAATTTGGGAAAAGGTGACTGTGGAGGATGGTATTTCACAGGATGTGACTTCACATCAGCTATGCTGTTCCAGAACTTTCCCCAATCTATTTGGTAAGGAGATTAGGAAAATGCCTAGAGTGTGATCATCAATACTGCTTTCTCCTCTCCCTGTTTTTTCTGCTGTTCTTCAGATCATCCACAGTCGAGGCAGGAGGATTAGTGGGCAAACAGCAAATTTATGAGAAGGAGAGTAGCATGGAGTTATTGTGCAAATGTGTCCTGAACAGTACAATATGTTTTGTGGTGGAAAGTGTCATCATGGTGCAGCCGACTTTTCAAGGCAAGAGATGATTTTCCATTGCCTGCCGCTGCCTCTGCATAGCAACCGTGGAATTCCTTGGGAGTCTCCCATCCCAGTACTGGCTAGGGTCAACTTTCCTTGGCTTCCAAGATCTACCAGAATCAAGTTAGCCTTCAACATCCACATCAAGGCATGTAGTGTGTTTACACCAATTCAAATGAAACTCCCACATGTGGCCATTCATGGCTACAGAAGAGGAACATGCATGCTGCATGGTCTGGGGGGGAATATGTACACACTGATTGAGGTGACAGTATTGTCTTAACAGATCTAGTGGCTGTGTTTAGCAGCAGCAAACTCATTATCTAACAAAATTTTTGCCAGTGGCTTATCCATTATACTTACCATTTACAGTAGTTGGGCAAATTGCCACTTAGTAAAAAGTATTTGGGATCCCAGCTTTAGAACTCTCAGCTGTAGCTAACCACCCCATCCTTAATATTACACCAAAAGAGATAACTAAGTGTATAAGTGTTGTCATTAAATATAATGACCTATCTGGGGCATTGCTTTGAACTACAAAGTTAGATAATTATGCTTGCAGTAAAAAGTACTGTTCATATGACAGCTCTGAGGGCTTTATTAAAAGTTTCTAATGTTGGAGGGGAAACTTATTTGCAGACTTTTATCGAGAGCTCACAAGAGAGATTGCATTTTGGAAATGGAAAAGTGACTCCCATAGGATAGTACAGAGATGAGGGGCTTGATTTAATGAGCAGAGGAAGAATCGTAACCCAGAAAAGAAGAAGAAGAAAACTTTATTTACGGTCAATGACCAAATATAACCCAGGAAAGTTTTGTTTTTAATAATCAAAAGCTTTCTATTTGCACAGAATATTGTGAAACATTCTCTTAAATAAAGCAGTTATCAAACTATCATCCCTGTTGGGAGCATCCGTAGAACTTTGTTATTTTCATTAATTAGCTGGTTAATAGATTTACAGTGCAGCCGTAAACACAGGTAAATCCTCAATTTCAATGAGAACGGTTTAACTCTGCTTAAGTATGCACCGTAGTGTTATGGAAAATGCCTATAGCATGCTCAGAAATAGTTTCCAGTTATTACTGTTCCTAAATCAATACACTGTATTTGCAAAAAAATAATATTTTCAAAACAAAGTACTAATAGCCTTTAAAATAGTTGAAAATCCATGGGAAGTCGAAAATGGTGATTAATACCATTCCCAATTAAATATGAGCTCATTGCCAGGGAAACTTTTTTTTAAAAAGGTGGGGGAAAACTATTTCTTCTTCTTCTTAAGAGTCACCATCTTAATGAAGCTGAAAAGACAAAAGCAAAAACAGCTGATTTTTCCGAGATTTTTTTCTATTGCAGCATTTTCAAGGTCATATTACATTTTGCAGGACTTGGCAGTGAAGTCTCTTTGAGGTAAAGCCACTTCACATTTGCAACACTATGCTGCAAAGGTTGCTATCATTAGAAGAACTCCCAAAATTTGGTGAAGATTCCACTACAGGATTGCCCAGTGGAAGATAAAGAAAGGGCATCTTCTTTGGGGAGGGGGCATAAAATTGGACTCCCTGACCCAATCTTCATGAAACTTTGGAGTTCTTGTAAGGAGAGTCACCTGCAGATACACTGCAAATTTAGTAACTCTATCTAAAAAAGAACCGCACAGAAAACCAGATCCTCACAAAGAGTTTCCATAGTTTAATAGAGCCAGAAAAACCCACCTTGTTGACTTCAATGAACTTAAATAGTTTAGCTCTTCACAGGATTGCATTATAATCCATTTAAAGTTATTTAATTATATTCCTTTTACATTTTTTAATAATGATTTCTTATTAAGTTTTTTTAACGATTACACATCATAACTAAAACAATATATACAACTCAACGGTGATCCAATCACCCTAACATTAAAAACTACTCACACGACAACAAATAAAATAAAAGAACAAAACAACTACTTCCCAGAACCCACTGCTGAATTTTATCTTCAATATTATACTGTTGTCATTGGTATCTAGACCAGCAATTAAAAAAAAGAAAAGAAACTATTTGAATTTTTATCCTTTTCATATAGAGAAAAAACATAGTATAACCTTATCTTTCTAACTTATTTCTTGGATTTAAAAACAGTTTACATATAAATTCTTCAATCTTTTCTGAACATTCTACTAGTTAAATACTTGTCTTCTTTTTAATAATATCTTTTTAATAATAATAATATCTAGCATTCTACTTAGTTTTGCTGATTTTTATCTACATTTGAACTATTTTACTGGATGATTTAAAGTAAATTCTTTAATGTTTTTACTATGAAGTTCTTTGGTGCTTGTTGCTGAGGTGATTCTGTGTGTCTGTCCTTTGTATGTAAAAGGAATTCCCTCCCATTTCAACCACATGAACCATATTTATTTCTTCTTCAGAATGTCCACTAGAAATATATAGTCATTTCACTTCTATAAGACCCTTAGGAGAATTTCCTTCATGTCTTTTTCATCCATCTTAATGTAGATTTTAAATGGGCCTCCATAATTTGATATGTAGTATCCTTTGCATAGAAGAAGATGACAATATATCTATGTTCCTGTGATTTTGAATTTTGAGAGGTTACTCTGTATACCTTTTCACTCTTTCCAGCTATTTCTTCATCTTGTATCATAAATTCAGCCAGAGCTGAGGAAGGCTCATTTTTAACCTTTTCTTTCAAAGAGTCTTGTTCTTCTGCAACTTTTCTTAGTCTATGGGCCTTTTCTCTAGTCCAGGGGTCAGCAACCTTTACCACCCAAAGAGCCATTTGGACCCGTTTTCCAAGGCCCCAAAGATCTATCAAGCCAGAGAGGCAGCTCCACACGGAGCTGCCTCCAGTTCGGCTCCTCCACTCACCTTTCCTTCTAGCGCTGGAAGGCAGAGGTGCCGGCCAGGGAAACCCCTCTGCGTGATGGAGCAGGCAGCCGCCTGCTCTGTGGGGCAGAGGGGGGATGGCAGCTGCGGCCTCCCCAGTGCTGTAGCCTCTCGTGCTGTGGGAGGCAGCAGTGCCGGTCAGGGAAACCCCCTCTGCCCAATGAGCAAGCAGCCGCCTGCTCCGTGGGGCAGGCGGAGGGGGGATGGTGTCTGCGGCCTGCCCAGTGCCGCCACCTCTTGCACTGTGGAAGGCAGCAGCACTGGGCAGGGAAACCTGCTCTGCTCAACAGAGCAGGCAGCCGCCTGCTCCATGGGGCAGAGAAGGGATGGCAGCTGTGGGGATGGAAGAGGAGGGATGGCGGCTGCTCTGGAGGGATATGCCCACGCTACCCTCTGACCTCCAGGGGTCAGGGTGTAGCATGGGCGTGTCCCTCCAGCCCTCCAGAGCAGTGCTGGAAGGAGAGGTGAGTGGAGGGGATGCAAAAGGTAGCACCTTCATTCACGGAGCTGACTCCGGTTCGGCCCTTCCACTCACCTTTCCTTCCAGCGCTGCTCTCTGGAGGAACAACACCCATACCCTCGACCTCGGTCAGGGTGTAGCAAATCCCTCCAGCCCTCAAGCAGTGCTGCTGGAAGAGGTGAGTGGAAGTCAGGTGCTTCTTCATTCCGCGGAGCGGCTGGTTCGACCCTTCCACCTTTCCAGCTTCCAGCTGGAGGGCTGGGGATAGGTGCTCACGCTACTCCCCTCTGACCTCCAGGGGTCAGGGTGTAGAGACATGCAGTCCCTCCAGCCCTCCAGAGCAGTGCTGGAAGGAGAGGTGAGTGGAGGGGATGCAAAAGGTAGCACCTTCATTCACGGAGCTGACTCCGGTTCGGCCCTTCCACTCACCTTTCCTTCCAGCGCTGCTCTGGAGGGCTGGAGGGACATGCCCACGCTACCCTCTGACCTCCAGGCCACACAGAGCCACAGTATAAGGCTGAAAGAGCCGCATGCGGCTCAGGAGCCACGGGTTGCAGACCCCTGCTCAAGTTGGATATTCCAATCAAAGTATGGTTTGTCCATGTTCTTTAGAATCCATTTGAGCTGAGTCAGCTCCTTTTAAAAAACCTTTAAGTTCTTCCATAACCTTCTTTACATCTTCCTCCAACTGTCCTACTTTCTTAAGATCCCTCTTCTTTAATATCCTTCAATCATTTGGCCATTGTTGCTGGTGTGTTTTGAACACTACTTTTTATAAAGTCCATTTCCAACTGTAGACTTTGTAAATTCATAGCCATGTTTCTAACATTTTTGGACAACACTTGATAATCCAAGTGAAAGGAACCCTTTCTAGTAGCCACCTTGAACCGCTAGAACAGTGGTTCTCAGCCTGGGGGTCGGGGGTCGAATGACCCTTTTACAGGGGTCACCTAAGACTCTCTGCATCAGTGTTCTCCATCTGTAAAATGGATAAATGTTATGGTTGGGGTCACCACAACATGAGGAACTGTATTAAAGGGTCGCGGCATTAGGAAGGTTGAGAACCACTGCACTAGAACCACTAGATGTCACTGTTTAACAAACCTCCATGTTAAGAACATAAGAACATAAGAAAGAGCCTGCTGAATCAGACCAGAGTCCATCTAGTCCAGCACTCTGCTACTCGCAGTGGCCCACCTTTGGGAGCAGGATGTGAAAGCAATGGCCTTCTGCTGCTGCTGCTCCCGAGCACCTGATCTGCTAAGGCATTTGCAATCTCAGATCAAGGAGGGTCAAGATTGGTAGCCATAGATCGACTTCTCCATAAATCTGTCCAAGCCCCTTTTTAAAGCTATCCAGGTTAGTGGCCATCACCACCTCCTGTGGCAGCATATTCCAAACACCAATCACACACTGCGTGAAGAAATGTTTCCTTTTATTAGTCTTAATTCTTCCCCCCAGCATTTTCAATGTATGTGTATTGTGAGAAAGAGAGAAAAATTTCTGTCAACATTTTCTACCCCATGCATAATTTTATAGACTTTAATCATACCCCCCTCAGACGTCTTCTCTCTAAACTAAAGAGTCCCAAATGCTGCAGCCTCTCCTCATGAGGAAGGTGCTCCAATCCCTCAGTCATCCTCGTTGCCCTTCTCTGGACTTTTTCTATCTCTTCGATATCCTTTTTGAGATGTGGTGACCAGAACTGAACACAGTACTCCAAGTGCGGTCGCACCACTGCTTTATATGAGGGCATGACAATCTTTGCAGTTTTATTATCAATTCCTTTCCTAATTATCCCTAGCATAGAGTTTGCCTTTTTCACAGCTGCCATGCATTGAGTTGTCATTCCCATGGAACTATCAACTAAGATGCCCAAATCCCTTTCCTGGTCTGTGACTGATAGCACTGACTCCTGTAGTGTGTATGTGAGGTTTGGATTTTGTGCCCCTATGTGCATCACTTTACATTTTGCTACATTGAACTGCATTTGCCATTTCTGAGCCCACTCACCTAATTTATCAAGGTCCGCTTGGAGCTCTTCGCAATCCTTTGTGGTTCTCACCACCCTACATAATTTGGTATCATCCGCAAACTTGGCCACCACACTACCTACCCCTAGTTCCAGGTCATTTATGAATAGGTTAAAGAGCAGTGGTCCCAAAATGGATCCTTGGGGGACACCACTCCCTATATCTCTCCATTGTAAGAACTTCCCATTTACACCTACCCTATTAATAATAGGGGTAGCTGAAACTATCCTTTCCTTCATGTTTCTTTCTATGATTCAGTAAAACTTCCTTGTGTTGTGTAATCTTTTTTCTGGTCTTAACCAGTCTTAACTTGGCACCCCATCAGTTCCAGAGAACAAAGAAAATCAGCTCAGCCTTATTTTTATAGCCACAAAGCAGCTATTATTCTCTAACACCTTTATATCCTAGCTTTTTCTTTGAAATGTTTCTTTTTGCTTAATTTGTTTTATTTTAAAACACTTTTTTTACTGTAAGTCCATACTTTTTAGAGAGATGTTCTTGTTTTTGCTGGACCATTCTGCAATAGATTCTGGACTTTCTTTTTTATCTCAATTTTGTCTTAATTTCTTCATGCAAGGTGCATGACTTGGATGTTAACTTCCATTAGAAAACTTGGAGTTTCCAACAGGAAATAGTGACAGTGCCACTGACTCGACTTCTCTACCCCAGAAAATCACTGTGGTAAGCATCTCTCCCTGGTGATCCTAGCTAGGGGGGGACAGTCTTGAGAATCTATGCAGCTTCCTCTGGGTCTCTCCTTAATCTGGAGAGGCATCCTGCTTCTTTTGCACCATTAACTGGAGCTTCAGATTCCAGAGCAGATTTGAGTCCAACCATCTTATGTCATAGACTGGAAGTCAATTACATTTCTCATTAGTAATGCTTTTGAAAGAATTGGCCAGTATATTCAAAGTAAAGGACAGAGTTGCACTTATCTGTAACTTCTGTTCCTTGAGATCTTCTGTGCAGGCACATATTGGGACTGAGCACACGCAGGCCTGCCATCGGCATTGCAAGTCTTACACTAATCCACTAGGGGGCAAAGAGCTTTGCATTAGTTGAGACTTTTCCCAGCTAGGCTGCTATGTGAGCCAATGCTACCATTCTCTCTTCCCTCAGTTCCCTCTCCACTGTCAGACTCCCAGCAACACTGAGAACTCATATTGGGGCAGGAGGGAGGGAATGTGTGCTTTCACAGAAGACCACAATGAACAGCAGTTACAGGTAAGTGCAACTCTGTTCTTCCATCTTCGGTCTTCAGTGCAGTGTCTCATTGAGATTCTAGCAAGCTTCTTACCTGGTGGTGTGATGATGCTTTTCCCACCTCCGCTTCTCTTCTTGTTTGCAGGTCGGTGTTTTATGATGGTGTCAGCAGACAACCATGTGACAGCTTTACAAATGTCCAGCAATGACACCCAACCTGGAAAGGCTGCTGAGGCCTCCTGGTGGAGTGAACTCATATCAACAATGAATAAACTCTGTCAGTCATCTTCTAGCATCAGTGGATCAACTGTCATTATCCATCTGGACAATCTAAGCAGAGCTCTCCACCCTTTGTTGGAACATAACACACAAATAGGAACTGGTTTCTCCTGAATCCCTTAGATATGCTCAAAACCCTTCTAATGTCCAGGATCAGAGTTGAGTAGAACTTTAAGGAAAAGCTCTGACATTCTGGAAGAAAACTGAGATGTTTCCATGTCATTCATGGTTGAAATGGCCCGCTAGATGCACTCTAGGAAGCTCTTAGTGTCCTTCAACTCTATCAGATAAACAAGGTAATCAGTCAATGCTGCCTTCTTTAGGGCCACTCCCTTCTTAACTGCTCATTCAGTGACATGGACCCATTTCAACTTATACAATCAACTAGTTGAAAGCTTCCTTGATTGAATCAGGACTTTCTGCGCTTGTACAAGAAACCCTTCCCATTAGATCCATAGGCAATATATAGGAGCAGCAGTGGCATAGTGGTTTAGAGCAGATGCATTCTAATCTGGAGGAACCGGGTTTGATTCCCCGCTCTGCTGCCTGAGCTGTGGAGGCTTATCTGGGGAATTCAGATTAGCCTGTGCACTCCCTATGCCAGCTGGGTGACCTTGGGCTAGTCACAGCTTTTCAGAGCTCTCTCAGCCCTACCCACCTCACAGGGTGTTTGTTGTGAGGGGGAAAGGAGATTGTAAGCCCCTTTGAGTCTCCTACAGGAGAGAAAGGGGGGATATAAATCCAAACTCTTCTTCTTCTATATCAGAGGCATAGCTCCAAGAAGGCAGGTGGTGTGCAACTGTGGGGGCATGGCGAGGGCGTTCTGGGGACATGGTGGGGGCAAGATGGGGGCATTCCAGGGCGGGACGGGGCGGAAAACACATTGGTGCACCAGTGCACCGGGTGCTTTCCCCCCTTGCTACGCCTGTGATGTATATATGAATGCAACCTGCCCTCCCACTCCAGAAGGTGTGGTTGGACTGGCAATCTAAGAAATCTGTTCCATGCTAGTCTCCACAAAGCTGGGAACCAGGCCTGTCTGGACTAAAATGGAGCCACAAGTATGCACTAGAGTCATTCCCTTCCAAGTGTCTCCGGGATTCTGGGTATAAGGGGAATGGGAATGCATCACAAAACATCTCTCCAGGAGATCTGAAATGCATCTCCCAATGAATTATTCCCCCTCCCCACTCTTGAGCAGAACCATCTGACCTGTGTAACAAAAAGATTCACCTCTGGGTATCCCCATCTGCTGAACACCAGTTCTTGGTAGACTTCCCCTATTGACCATTTTTTGGTTGCTGGAAAGGTTCTACTCAGGATGTCTGGCCTTGTATTCTCCTCTCCCACAATGTGGGTCACCTGAATGGTGCAGTTGTGGTCAAAAGTCCAAAGTAAAATAGCTATGGCTTCCTCACACAACCATTGTGAGCCCATGCCACCCTGCTTGTTCAGGTCAAAGACTATAAGCACTTTGTCCATTTGAATTATGATTGCTGTCCCTTTTGCATATCTGTGAGGTGGCTAAGGGCCTTTTTGACAGCATGGAGTTCCAAAATGTTAATGTGTAACCTTGCCTTCTTTTGGGACCATAGCCCCTGGACCTCCCCCCAAATTCTTATCAGGGAACCACCAACCCAGGGTCCTTATTACCATTCTGGGAATGGAAAATTTCCTAAACAGGGGACTGCACTAAAGAATGAAGAACCAGTTTCCTTTTTTTCTGAGAAATTGGGTGGGAAAAGGATTAGAGATTTATTTTATTTTGTTTTTAAATGAAAACTGAAAATTCAAGAAAGGGGTCAAGATAATATTCATGAGCTGGCTAGGCTCCCATGTGGTCACAATGGTGTTTTAATTGTTGTGCACAATGTGTTTATGTGACAATACCTAATGGACACACAGTAATTTGACAAGCAATACACAACATAATTCCCTGTTGGTCCCCTGGTTTATGAACCCTTATGTAATTTTTAACCCTGCATTACAGGTACCTTTCTTTTTTCCTCTGCTGTAACTAACAGCAGCTCCAAGGATTAATTTGTATCAAGGAAGAGTTATGAGAGGGAAGGTTTAAAAACACACAGGTTTCCCCATGTGTAGTAACTGATTAATTGCACATAAGCACACATTTCTCATAGGTTGATTCCCCACTCACGATTAGATGCGTGCTCATCACTCCAAATATCCAGGTTTCCAGCAGAACTCCCTACTGCACCAGCGCCGAACGCGCATTTATCCTGTTTCTGGCGCTCTCTTCCCTCCAGCACGTGTTATTTTAGAACCTGGAAGCAAGTAGACCTTTTCAAAAAACGTGTATGCAATCTGGAGCAGTTGGGAAGTTGGGTGGGGGGTGGGGGGTGAATCCAGATTTGAACTACCCGCCCTTGCAAGTGACGTGGAGCCTCCCATTCAATCAGAAATGTTTAAAAATTTCGCAGAGCTAAGATCCACGTCTATATGAACCAAAGTGGGACCAGTTTGAATGCTTCACTGAGTAAAAGGCAATACAAAGTAGCTCTAAACTTTGTATCCACATGTACATGAGGGAACAAAGCAGCATGGAAACGGGGCTTGCCCTTAATTGCCCATTTCCCCGTACAGTTGCTCTGTGCATGCTCGCACGTCCCTTTTTCATTTCCCGTGCCCAAGATCGATGTGGATACGAAGCAATGCAAGGCCGGTTTTGAATGTTTCACTGAGTAAAAGGCAATACAATGAAACACTAAGGCCGTTTCCGCTTTTTGACCCAAAAGCGACGACCTGGGGTGGTAGCGCCCCGGGCGCCCGTTCCTGAGTAGCGCTGCTGCAAGCGCCCGGCAAGCGCCGTGCGCTCCCAGAGCGTCAGGCCGCCTAAACAACAACCCTTCAAGGTTGTTGTTGAAGGCGTCTTCCAGCGGTCGCGAGGGCAGCTGCCGAGCATGTCTCCCTTCTCCGCCCCTCCGCGATAATGCTCCGTGCGTGCATGCAACGTGGAAGCCCGCCCACTGTCCTCCGACCTCCAGGGGTGGGAGGGGCAGCGTGAAGCCGGGCTTCCGACAACAGCGGCGGCAGCTGTCGTAATTAGGCGGCGACTCCGTCGCGAGGCCACCTCTCCTGCGGGGGGCTTCTGCTTGGCCTGCTGCGCGGCAACTGGCGTGTGAAGCGAATCGCCCCAGCCATGGGGCTTTCTTGGTGATTATTGAGCGCGTAAAGGCGTCGCGGAAACGGATATGAGGGGACAAAGCAGCATGGAAATGGGGCTTTGTTCCCGCATAAAGCTGTTCTGAGCATGCTCGCAGAGATGTTGATCCATCAGTTTGAAAATAAAAAAATTCCCACCCCATCAAAACACAGCAGCCAATCAGGATAGCCCCTGAGTGAATTGTGCGTTTGATCCGCCGACAGTGGGGACTCCTGCATGGCTGCTGTGTTTCACCAGAACAAGGGCAGAAGCTGCACTGTTCTGGCTCTCTTTACTCCTTGCGGTGTTATTTTTAGAACCTGGAAGCAAGTAGACCTTTTCAAAAAACGTGTATGCAATCTGGAGCAGTTGGGAAGTTGGGTGGGGGGTGGGGGGTGAATCCAGATTTGAACTACCCGCCCTTGCAAGTGACGTGGAGCCTCCCATCCAATCAGAAATGTTTAAAAATTTCGCAGAGCTAAGATCCACGTCTATATGAACCAAAGTGGGACCAGTTTGAATGCTTCACTGAGTAAAAAAGGCAATACAAAGTAGCTCTAAACTTTGGTATCCAATACGCGTATTACATGAGGGAACAAAGCAGCATGGAAGCGAGGTTTCGGCTTACTTTATAATTGCCACCACATTTTGCTCTGTTAACAGTTGCTCCATGCATGTACGCCGTCCTTTTCATTTCGGTGCCCAAAGATGCGAGTGTGGATCTGAGGAAACGCCAATGCAAAGGCGGTTTTGAAACCGTTTCTTAACTGAGTAAAGGCGTAATACAATGAAACACTATATCAGGCGTTTTCCGCCGCGACCCAAAAGCGACGACCAAGGGTGGTAGCGCCGCCTTAGGTCGCCCGTTTACTACAGGTAGCGCTGCTGCAACGCGCCCGGCAAGCGGCCGATCTGACTGCTCTCCCCCCCCCAGAGGCGTAAGCAGGCAGCTTTCTAAACAACAACCCTTTAAAGGGTTGTTGTTGAAAGATCTTCCAGCGGCATGCGATGCGAAGCTGCCGAGAAAACTCCCTTGCTCTCGCCCCTTCCACGATAATGCTCCGTGCGTTAGCCTGCTGGCCCGTTAAGCCCGCCCACACTGTCCTCCGACCTCCAGGGTCGGTGGGCAGGGGCAGCGTGAAGCCGGGCTTCCGACAACAGCGGCGGCAGCTGTCGTAATTAGGACGGCGACTCCGTCACGAGGCCACATCTCGGAGGTATGAGAAGAGGCGTTGCGCGGCGGACTTCTGCTTGGCCTGCTGCGGGGCCTCTTCGTTATTCGGCTGAACTAGCGTGTGAAGCGAGACTTTATACGCTTCAGCCTTGGAGAACTCTTGAGATTATTGGTAGCGCATGGCGTAAAGCCGTCGCGAGGAAAGCGGATATGAGGGGACAAAGCAGCATGGAAATGGGGCTTTGTTCCCGCTTTCAACTGTTCTTGAGCATGCTTTCGCCGAGATGTTGATCCATCAGTTTGAAATAATAAAAAAATTAATTCCCACCCCATCAAAGCAGCTTGGCAATAATCAGGATAGCCCCTGAGTGAATTGTGCGTTTGATCCGCCGACAGTGGGGACTCCTGCATGGCTGCTGTGTTTCTGGGAACAAGGGGGCAGAAGCTGCACTGGGGCCCATGAAACCGTGCTCAAAAGGTCTCGAATCTTACCAAACCAGTTTGTATCTACTTTCACTTTTGAAGTGGGGAATTAACCACATATAGCTGACATTGTTCCAAGTAATTTACAAAGTTGTCTGGAAGTTATATAATTGTACCTAATTGTACCTTCCCAAGAAACGTGCATGAGCCTCAACAGCTGACACAAATACAACATGCTGAACAGTTTCATACTCTGCACATGTCTTGGAACACAACAAAGGCATCGAACAACTCTACAACTCCAGCAAATTGTACAAGTCTCTTGACTATCCATATTTTTAGTTAGCCTTAGAATTACTCTTCTTTTACTCTTTTTGCTTTCTTTCAATCATACAACCACATTCATCTCACTATTCAGATCTTTCTCCTCCATCTTCTTTACAGATTTTCATCATTTCCCAGGCTTAATCTTAACAAGAAGCAGGAGTTTTCACATTTGGCTTATACTGGTCGATTACACACAAGTTGCTTGCTGCATGGTGGAGGCATGATGGAGCTGCGGCAAGATTTCTTGTACAGATATACTTCACTGGGACCGCACTTTCACTTTCTGCTTGTATGGATGTATTTCCTCTAGCCCCGCCTTCACTTTATGGACATATTTTCTCTAGCCCTGCCTTCACTTTCTAATCTCCCCACAGCAAGGAGGAGCATTTGTAGTATGAATTTAATTTTGCTTCGAAGCCAGAGCAGAAAGCGTTGTGAATGGGCACAGCTTTGCCCCAACCCTTTCCCCTACATCCAGCCTGCTTGTGCTGCTTTGCATGCTTCCTGCTTCTCACAGCCATGGAGGTGGTTCAGTTCAGTGGCAGAGGAACAAATGGAGTTGTTTTCTCTTTTGGTCACGGGCTGCCTGCTTCACCCCATCTGATCCTTCAGCTTCCTAAGAATGCCAGATTGGTTCTAGCAGGGCTCTAGCACAAAAATGGGCAGTGCCTCAATGGAATACCAAACGTACGTAGGCTACCTTAAGTTTTGTGATGGAAGAAAAGTGAGGGGATGTACCAGTAATAAATTAATGTATGAATCTTTGGAAGGTACATACATACGGACTGAACAGGGTTTATAGATATTGAAATTCAATTCTCATACAACTAAAGCATTAAATAGTATTCAACATGGAAAATAACTATAGTATACCAGTTGCAACCATTCCTTTATATGCCCAAAAGGTGTTCAATAGACTAGAGTGGCAATTTCTTATACACGTTCAATCTTATTCAAAATGGGAAACATATGATAAAAGTGGATCTGCATGATATAAAACAGGGGTCTGCAACCTGCGGCTCCAGAGCCACATGCAGCTCTTTCGTCCTTGCACTGTGGCTCTGTATGGCTTGGGTCCTTTAAGCCTCCTTCGGAGAGTTGCCCTAAGAGTTAATGGGAAAGAGTCCCTGTTCCTAAGGTGGCCTCATTTCCCCATCTCCCGGGTCCATCTTGGGGGCGTGACCACATGGGGACCCCAGCAGAACCACCTTGGGTTGCAAACATCCCCAGGAGCCCCGCTGAGCGCCAGGGGCTTTCCTGGAAGATGGCAGCCTGGCTAAGTCCAGGTGAGAAATACAATGTCAGGTTTTAAAGGAGCTATTACCTGCAGTTTTGCAAGGTGGCATTTGTCAGGACTGTTTTATGGGGAGGCAGGGGTGGGTGGGAATTGTTTGCTTCTGCATTTCTAAGGAAGGCAGGAGCGCATGGTGTAATAACGTCATGGCGTTATAACATCATGATGATGTTATAACATCATCATGATGTTATAACAACATGATGTTATAACGCCATGGTGTTATAATATCATCATGATGTTATAACATCATCATGATTGAGAAATATTGAGAAAAAGGAGATGGCTGCCAAGTGTACTTTGATTGTCCACATAACCAACCCCCTATTCCTCAAACTGGCTAAATAGCGAAGGAGGAGACCGTCTGAAATCCCATGTTGTGACTCCCATTCCAAAGGAGCCACAAAGACTAAAAAGGAAGTCACTGCCCTTTCGAATGACTGTCACGTGGCAGGAGCCAGGGATTGTAAAATGCTATCCGCTATTATTTGTTGCCAAGTAGCCAGAGATCTTCTGTGAATGGGTCTGGTTGAGTGTTGGCTTCAGGGGCAAGGGTCCGGAAGCGGTCCACTTGGCGATGAGATAAGGCATTGGCAATGTCATTAGTGACACCTGGGAGGAAAACAGCCTTAAAAGAGATGTTATGTCAGGAGGCCTGTAGTTTGGGATTCTGCTTATGCTGCTGTTTCAATGCACTGGGTGGAGGATGGTAGGGGTTAACTGCATTTCTAACTGTCTTTTCACTTTTGCTGTGGAATGTGGAGAAACACCAGGTGGTGTCCAAGGTCGTTGCTTGCCCATCTTATGTTATCTCCTAACACTTACTTTTAGGCGCGCTTTCCCAGGCTGGCGGGGGGGGGGGGGCTGCCAGTTGTTTTAACTATTGGAGTTTGCGCGGGCTTTTCTCAGTCTTGGCTTTGGCCAGGGAAGATCCTAAACCATTAAAGCTGCTCTTCAACTCTTCAACAAGAGTTTGTGTGTGTTTTTG
Source organism: Sphaerodactylus townsendi (assembly GCF_021028975.2). NCBI lineage: Eukaryota > Metazoa > Chordata > Lepidosauria > Squamata > Sphaerodactylidae > Sphaerodactylus > Sphaerodactylus townsendi. The sequence goes on along the minus strand of NC_059427.1, from coordinate 154,589,099 downwards.
GGATTCTGACATGTTATTAGACAGGCACAACAGTACCAACTCCGGCACTAACCGCATGACCCGCTCTGAGCGGCTGGATTGCCTATTGACAACCCTTACCACTGCCTGATTGTCGCACCAAAATTGAACTGCCTGATTTCTGAAGTTGTCTCACCAGATACGCACAGCTACTACTAAAGGGGAAAGTTCTAAAAAGTCATATCCCTGCATATGCCTGAGGTGGCCCCCTCAGCCAGCCACACTCCCCAACACCAGCAGACTTTGAAATATATACCAAAACCTATTCCCCCAGCTGCATCTGTGTGCACCTGGAAGTCCTCGCCCAGGGGCAATTCAGATTGTCATATTGACACCCCATTATATTCCTCTAGGAAACGCAGCCACACTTCTAGATCTTGCCTCAGCCCTGTTGTGATCCGAATATAATGGTGGGGCTCCCGGCCTCCTGACAAGGATCTGGCCAGGCAGGCACAAAAGGCCCTGCCTGGCTTAACGACACAGCAGGCAAAGTTGAGGTGCCCTAGTAAGGACTGGATGTCCCATAGTTTGCATTTGCGTTTACGTATGGTATTTATTATTAACGAATGAAGTGACACCAGTTTCTCCCATGGGAGGGAGGAAGTGCCAGCTTCAGTGTCCAGCTGGATCCCTAAGTAAATCAGGCACACCAAGGGACCTTCTGTCTTTTCAGTGGCCAAGGGAACCCCCAGTTCTGCCACTAACACCTGAAAGGAGGCCAGACTTGCAGCACAATCACCGGAGTCTCGTGCGCCTGCAAATAAAAAATCATCTAAATAGTGAGTGACTAGGGCCCCTGGCAGCCTGTCCCATATTGCTCATTCCAAGAATGTACTGAATGTTTCAAAGGCTGCACATGCTATGGAGCAACCCATAGGCATCGCCTTGTCAACATACCAGGAGCCCTGAAAATAAAAACCTAGCAGGTCGAAATCTGTTGGGTGTATAGGAAGCAACCGGAAAGCTGATTGAATATCGCATTTTGCAATCAAGGAGGAATGGCCAGCCCTCCTGATAAGCACCACAGCTTCATCGAGGGTGGCAAATCGTATTGAACATAACTGTGGGTCAATATAATCATTCACTTACCACCACACCTTTCGGATAGGACAGGTGTTGGATCATTCTGTATTCGCCTGGCATCTTCTTTGGCACCACGCCTCTGGGGGAAACGCTCAAATTTGGCAGGGGGGAAGAGAAAGGACCTGCCACCCGACCTGCCAAGCATTCCTTTTTAATTTTGGCAGCTACTATGTCAGGTAACTCTGTAGCCGATTTAAGATTAGGAGAGAAGGTGGCAGCTCTAATGCCATCAAAGGGAATTCGGAAACCAAACTCAAAACCCTCCTGAAGATAAATTGCATCGTCCCTGTTAGGGTACCTGGCCAGCAACTTGCGCAGATGCTGCAAAAGCACCGGAGTGAGGGCTGGGGTTCGAAGGGATGCAGGTGTCTCAAGCCTTCTGAGCAACGGAGAGTCCTCCCTGGCCGCCGTTATCTCATCTTGGACAGCTGGAGCCAGGGTTCCGGCCTATCCGAAAGGGCTGCCGAGCTGAGCCCTGAGTACACTTGATCTTAGCATGAGCCCCATAGCAAATGGAACAGACATGCTCGAATCTGCACTTGGTCTTATTACAAGACCTGATGTTGAAAGCCCAGCAAACAGCCCTATAAGATTCCTTCTGAGCCATGGCTTTCCTTCTAAACCCGTCCCCTTGAACCTTTGAAGCCTGAACCATGGTCATCTACGTTTGATCATGGATGAGATCCCATCTCAAACCTGGACGGTGAGAAGCACTTCTCCTAAATGCTTCACCATAGTCCATGGCTGCATTGTCCCCGGCTAAAGAGCGAGCCATGAGTACATTAGCCGAATGTGAAGCCAAGTGCCATGCTCATAAGGGGTAAGCTGTGCACGATCCTGACAGTTCAGGGTCCCCCTCAGGTCTCAAGACCTTAAACATATCCATAAAGTAGCCATTTAAAGTCCGTTCTCTGATTTTATGTAGCAGGTGAGACCCTGGGGGGTCACCTGGGTCCCAGGCGGCCCAGTGGACTGAGGTCTCAGGCGGTGCTTGTGCCGAGCTAGAACTAATGTTAGTTGACCGCCTGCTGGCAATCCAATTGGAAAGTGCCGGTACTTGCTCCCCCTGGATCCAATAATCCCCAGCTGCCTGGGCAGAGTCCTCATCAGTGGACTCACCAGACGAGGAGGTGCTGGGTGAGCATCTGGAGGATTGGGAACGTCGAGCCAACTTCCGATCCTTTCGCCCCTTCCCTGAGGTTGCCAAAGGTGTCCCAGGCCCTCGCGTGGACGGTGGTTCCGGTCCCACCCCTTCCAGCCTTCCCTTGGCGGACCCTGGAGCTGATGATGGTATGCTAACCTGAGTTACCTCACCACTAGAGGGCTGCTGCCCCAGCCCTAACACACTACTGGGAGGCTGCTGACCTTGTCCTGCCATACCCAAAGGTGGATTACAACCCGACATACTGGAGGCCAATTGGGATGAGCCAGGCTGGTTGCCTGTGCTTTGAGGAGCTTGTTGCCCCCTCCCAAAGGGACCATGGGGAAAGATTTCCCTGGCTATACTAGGCCCTGGGGCAGGTTGTGAGTGTTGTCCCCCATACGCCTACCCGGGTGTCCCATGAGGGAAGGTTGAGGGGGAAAGGCAGGTGCCATGCAGCCAACTCTCATGGCCTGGAGGGAGGTAAACTCCCATGCTGCCCACTTACCAAGTTATAAAATAGGGGCTAGGCAGCCTTGACCGGGCCAGGATGTAACAATCAAGGGATTTCCGTAAGGCCAAGCCATAAAACCTCCTGAAGGGAAATTGCTCGCAGGTGAGGCCTCCCCCACCCTAAAATTGGTTGGCATTGCCTGATTTGGCCTAGCCGCAGTTCCTTGGAGAAGAGGTGTGCCCTGTGCAGTGTGGGCTGCCAAATGGCCCTGTGTTATTTGGGCAGAAGGAGGCAACTGATCCCTGCTTTCTTGATTGGAAATTTGCCCCCCCCCGCCCCAGCTGCCCATCTAAGTCCTGTTCTCTTGAGCCTGAAGAGGCACTGATGCTCTGGTGCCTAGACCGGGGGGGAGTATCCTGATATCCCATCCTGGGGTCCTTGTCCTGAGTCCCCGGCTGACCTGTCAGGCGCCTGGGGCCACCTCAAGTTGCTCCTAGTATTTCTAGGCTTTGGCGCCATTGCCTTGAAACAAGGCCAACACTGGTGTAATTCCGGGTGAATTCAAATTATTAACTCCCTCTGAATTGATTCTAATGACTAAAAGCACTGCGTGAATTTTCTGGACTAAAAGATGTACAATAAAATGGCTGCCCCAATCTGCCTAGCAACTGGCAGCTTAAAATGGCTGCCACCCCTTTTCTGTGGTGTACGGCCTTGCCAATTCCCAAAGCCTACTCCTCAGCCTGTGGCCTGCAGCCACTTTGGAACCGCAAAGAAGAGGAGGGTGGGGGTAGTAACCTACCAACTCTCCACTTGGCTCTAATGACTAAAATAGATGTACAATAAGATGCCTACCTTAATCTACGTAGCAACTGGCAGCTTAAAAATGGCCACCACCCCTTTGCTGCGATGTATGGCCTTGCCAACACCCAGGGCCTATCAAACAGTCTTTTTCTGCAACTACCTTTTAGGTTGCAATGATTAGGAAGGGGGTGGGTTACTAACCCCCCCCCCCCCCCTCTACCACTTCACGGGCCATTTGCTAAGCAGGCCTCCTCCCGCAATGCCGCCTCAGTGAAAATGCCTTGGGGGGGCCTTTCTGGCAACAGGGAGCACAGGCAGGACGTCATGTTATAACGTCATGATATTATACCGTCATGATGATGTTATAACGTGACGTTATAACATGATGTTATACCGTCATGATAATGTTGTAACATCATGATGTTATAACGTCATGATGTTATAACATCATATTACATTATGATTATTGTTGCTTCCATTATATGATGTTATGAAATGATGTGATGTTATGACATTATAACATCATGGCATTATAACATCATCATGACGTTATAACATCATGATGTTACATTATGATTATTGTTGCTGCCTCTGCAATGGAAAAGGGAAAAGTCAGTGCTTTCAACTTAAAAGCCAGTTCCCAACTCCAGCCCTGACTCACATGTCCCGTCTGACAAAGGATAAAATAACAAGGATTCCATTAAGAGTTCCTGCCAGAATACTAATTTCATCTTCTAGTTTCTGATTAGCCCCTCCAAAGCCCACCCCCATTTGCATTTGGCGTTGTCCTGAGGTTGTTATTAAATCAGCTTCACATTAATAGCTAACTATCTCTGGGCACTCCCTGGCATAGAACATTAAGCCAAGCGCCAAACCATTAAGTTTAAGTATCCACCGCTTAAGTGTCCAACTTTTTGCCTTCCCTCTGGAAGGCGACAGCCTCCTTTGTTCTGGGAGATTAGTGTAATTTAGCATAACTCGAGGGCCCATTTCTCCCTAGAACTAGCCTCCTCACCCAGCACTCAGTATTTCCATGGACATCTCTCTCTCTGGTTAATTCTGTTCCCAGTGTGTTGTCTTCTCTCCATTCTTCTACCGAAGTTCAGCGTGGGTCGCTGAACTTTGCTCATTGGACCAATTCTCTTCTAGATCAGGTAACTGTTCCCCAAAACTCCCTCACTTTTCTAGATCTTTACCTTCAACACTATCTATATCCTAGGACCGTGTGAATCTCTGTGTGCTTTGAACATTTGTGTGCTTGTAAGTTTATTATTTTCATTTTTTTCTAATAAAACTTGTTAAACGTTTACTTCAGGTTTCTGCAGATTTCTTGTGGAAACCCATCTCCATAAACATTGGTGGCAAAGATCTTGGTGGCAAAGATCTAGCCTTTCACCACACAAGGTCTGCTCTCATTAATTCCCCATTTTATAAGGGGCAGACCCCACATTTTGGATAACACAGGAAGAAAATCAGGGGAGAATTTCCTCAGTCCCAGGCTGATTATACACTGGTGTTCTGGCTCGCAGTGAGCACATGGTTCCTGCAGCACAGAGATTCTTGTACTGATACCATTACAGTCATGTTGCCAGAGATCCTAGGTGCCCCACAGTTTGTGAGAGCAGTGAAACAGCAAGGTTTCCCTCTCTCTGAGGCTTTTCCTCCTTCTGAAGCCCCTTTGAGTCTCCTGCAGGAGAGAAAGGGGGGATATAAATCCAAAACTCTTCTTCTTCTTCTTCTGGGTCACTGCAGTCAAAAGGGAAGATGAAGGCTGCCTGTTTTGTTTTTTTTAAAGGTAATTTCAATATTGCTTATATCAATATTGTTGAGGTTGCTTTTGCATTTTTAGGGAAAGGGCCACCATGGATCCCTGAGAGGACTGTGGGAGGGGGAGACCATCTTCTCTTCAGGATCCACAGCAGGCTTTTCCCTAAAATTGCAAAAAGCAATGAAAAACAGCCTCAACAATATCGATATAAGCAATATCAATATCGCCTTTAAAGGGTACTATCCTGCCTTTTAAGTGGAGGAAGGCAGCCAGCCATGAGTGAGGCTGCATGGCAGAAAGTGGGGCTCCTCCTCATGTTTAAAAAGGGAAATGTGAGGAGACCCTACTGTGAAGGGATCTCAGGGCTAGGACCATTACAGAAAGCACTCCATGCATAATGGGCCCCAGTCTTCATGTGGCATCTACCTACAGCAGGGGTCCCCAAACTACGGCCCGGGGGCCAAATCAGGCCCCGGAAGACATTTATCCGGCCCGCTGGGCAGAAGCGGATCTCCCCCTTCTCTATCTCCTTTTCCCCAGGTTTACAAACAGCCTCAAGCGCGGGCGACTCACTGCTCATTCCAAGCGGCCGGAGGGACCATATCGCGACAAGTGGGGAGGCAAGGAGAGCTCTGCTCTGCCTTGTCGCTTCTCTCAGTCCAACAGCCATTGACGCATGGTCTGCAGCAATTAGCCAGCTTGAGGCTGTTTGCTAAAGCTCCTGGGGATGGGAGATGCCAAACTCCAGGGGCCCTGGAGCTTGGCACCCGACCCCCCAGGACCCCTAGAAACAGCCTCAAGCTAGCGTAGCAGCCTTTCCTTGCTCATTCCAAAGCGACCCAGAGGGACCGTGCCAATCTGCGCAAAAAAGGGGAGTGGAGAAAGGCGGAGCTTCAGGGACCAGGTTGGAAGAGGTTTGCTGGGGTGGGGGGGCTCGTGCCAGGCCAGGTGGGTCGTGAGGGCGGTGGATGGCGCCCAGCCGAGCTGCACTCGCAGTCCGGCCCCGGCTGGTACCTTGGCCGTAATGTGAACTGGCCCCCTGTTTAAAAAGTTTGGGGACCCCTGACCTACAGGATGCAAGAGAAACTGATGATGGAATAATTCTGTAGGTGGTAATCTTTGAGTGCAGATGCACATCTTAGTCATAAACATACCCTTGTGTGAACAGACAGTTCTTCCAGTCACATGAGGCAGGTGGTCCCTTATTTTTGCCAATTAACCCTCTCCAGTACAGCCTCCTCTACAGCCCACAACCTTCTGGAAACTCTTCCAGTCCTTAAGACCAGTTATTGGGGGCGGAATGGCCGGCTCCATGAGTAGAACTCTGCTGTTAGGATCCAAACCTATGCAAACCTGTAATTGTTTCTCTCCAAGACTGTCTAGCTGTAGTCTCATCCACTTAGGGCAGAGCTTATCACAAAAGAGACAGAGCTATATCAAAATGTACATACTGTTGGAATTTCCAGCCTTGCTTTGCATGCAGCAGCAGCAAGGAATTCTGGGAAGGTGCACGAACATTCTAAAGGTGACAGTTAAAATCTGTTGGTAGTGTTCTGTTCCCTCACACACACTCTCTGAGACTGCCTGACTGACTAAGAGAAAAGATGTGCTCTGTATACTGTTGTAAACCAAATGATATAGAAATGTGCTCTGACTAGACTAAAAGATATTGTAATGCAACCAAACTGTAACAAATCATTAGCTGTGCATGTAACTATTATTTGTGATACTGTGTATATAATGTAAATATCTCTCTCAGGTTACGTAAAGTTCTGCTTATGTTTTCATGAACTTCTGAGGAGGTAAAACGGCTGTTCTTTTGCCAGATAACTATTCTAATTCTTGGCGTGCCGCTGACAATAACCCACATTTCCGCCGCCAACTTTGCTTTCTGGACAGGGATTACATATACCAAATATACCTGTTGCCCTTCACATACATCACACCTTATTGTATTGTAAAAGATAGGAAGTGCTGTGTAGCATCCATAGCAGATGATATCCAAACCCCTTGCTCCACATATGTATGGTTGCCAATCTCCAGGTGGTGGCTAGAGATCTCCCAGAATTGCAATTGGTCTCAGGAGACCCAGATACGTTCCCATGGAGAAAATAGTCATTTTGGAAGGTGGACTCCATAACATTATGACTCCACTGATGTCCTGTCTCCACCCCCATCCAAACTCTGATCTCTCCAGGTTCCACCCCCAAAATCTTCAGGTGTTTCTCCACCGAGAGCTGACAGCCCTATGCACTATGTTGCACATTATGTGTCATGTTCTTTCAGTGTTGGTGAATCTATACCTGGACTGCCATGGCGCAATCTCTACTAAACATTCCCTGCTCCCATTTCTCCTCAATCTCATGCAAAACTTCCACCTCTCCAGCAATGAGAAATAAAAACCCTCTTTTCCAAAATGTAGGATTGTTGTGTCTTCTAACCCCACCCCCCAGTCAATAACGTTTCAAGTTTCATTAAATTTTCAAACAAATTGGATGGTCAAGGTGTTTACCATGTTTCAGGAGGTAAGATTTCTACACCTCACATGTCTTCAGTATTTTTAATTCCAGAGCCCACCCATAACACCAACTAATAATATGGAACCTGCTTTTAATGTAACTGTATGTAACTGAACAAAAATATGGAAGATTTACTGGGTACAGACCACATTAGAGGATGTACCTACTTGCAGGTTCCAGCCATGGACGGTGAATGCTATGGACTTGGTTAACCAGATTCTAGTTTAGTAGCACCTTAGATAACAACAACATTTTTGGAATAATAGCTTTCAAGAGTCAAAGCTACCTTCATCAGATACTTGTTGGTCTCTAAAGTGCTTCTAGACTCAAGTCTACCTGTTCTCCTGCAAACCAACATGGTTACTCTCTGAAACTATAGGCTGTTTGCTGAGAAATGTAGTTCTGGTCATGCCTTTCTTGGTAAACTACACTTCACATCATGGACAGTTGGATTGAGCTGGTCAGGATGTACCAGGGCACTGTTTTGTCCTCATACACACAGGGCATGGGAGATACTAGAAAAGGTTAAGAAGTCAAGAGGAATCTGGAACTTACCAGAGTCACAATATCAAATGTTACCAAGGCATTTGGGGTAGGGGAGAGACAATCAATGTTTCACAGAAAGCAGATGTGAAATTGTCACTGTCAAAGTTTTATATAAAAATAATCACAGGTCTCAAACTTACACCAAAAGAGTTAGTTTAGTCTGACACCGGGCGTCAGGATGCCAAACCTGTTGGTCTGGACTACATCTCAGCCCCTCTCTCACCCTTAGCAGGGTAATGATTATTCAGAGAATAAAACTCCTCTTCCACAAATGGATATATTAAGATTGTACCCGCGACTTTTCTTTTCTCAAACAAAAGAAGGAAGTAGACATTTGGGGAGAGGGGTTGTGGTAGAACTCGAAAGACAAGCTGCATCGAGCTGCCCCCCTCGTGCCCTCAAACAGGGTCTTGGCATGCCTTCAGCATTCAGGTTTGCTACCCATTACATGGCGTCCAGGAAAGTTATGGATTGAAGACATAGGATATGCTGGAGTCCTGCAACAGCTATCACCCAAGAGGTTCAATCTCATAAGCCCTTGGGAAGAGAAACTCCCTTTTCTCACACCATGCCTCTCCCACAGTCCCTCCACCTGTGCCCCAGTGGTGTCATAGCTCATCACGGGCTGTGCTGTCAAGGGGGGGCTGGAGCACATCGAAGAAGTTCTTGGCCTTGTTACTCCAGTTCCATGCTGTTCCTTCATCTTCTGGGATTTGGCTCCGGGTCCCAGTCAGATGTCTTGATCTTCTCATTGTTCCACACCACAGAGGTCTCTGTGTCACTGATATATCCATCATCACCTGTGTAGTGTGTGGGGTAGACCAACAGGGGTTCCACTGAGAAAGCCAGCAAGTTTCGATTTTCAAAATGCTCCATATACTCAGTACTGTGAGAAGGGAAAACACAATATCATGCTGAAAAGACTTGAATGCTTTCAGACCCTTCAATGCTACAAATTTAAGTCAGCTGAAATTTCACTGTGCACAAGTATGGTTCTCAGCATTCCTTGGAGGAACCCCCAGCAGAAATAGACTGAAATTTGAAGATCCTTTAAGTAAGAGTGAGGAAAAAGATATACCAAATGTACCAAATTCCAATTATTTTCAGACAAACCAGGAAGAAACATTTCCCATTTTGGAAAGGAGAGGTCAATTTTGGAAAATACAAATTCTGAAAACTGTAGGCTAAACCTACCTACTCCCAGATTTGAAAGGTATTACAGAATACCTTACTTGCTTAATAGTACTGATTTGATATTTTGTGAGACAGTTGCAAATTTCCTGCTTGAAATTATGGAGGCTTAATTTTTATTCATCTGTTCATATATTGCTTATGCTTTAATTGTACTGTGGTATTGTTAAAATTTAGGCCAATAAAGGCTTACTACTACTACTGTGGCTACTACTACTACTACTACTACTACTACTACTGGCCATGGGAACAGTATCCCAACCCCCTCACCCACTTTGCCTTCCAAGTTGCTACGAAGCCCAGCCTTACACAGGATGTTTGTCAAACATGACAGGCAGGAACTCATCCACAGGGAGAATCTTGGAGAGGGGTTTGGCATCCAATAGCTTCTGGGCACCCTGCAGGGAGATGACATAGGCCAAGGTCCAATACGAGTAATCAGCTTCCACCAGGTTGCGGATATGGGGTACAGCTTTCTCAGGATGTTCCACCTGCATGCGCTTCCGGCCAATGTAGCTGGGGGTGCCAAGAGTGAAACAGCAACAGGAATGATTGAGAATTGTTAGATTCCAACCAAGTTGTGTTTAAACTCATTTTTGACTTTATATAGTAGTACAATTTGTTTAAAATAGTTTGACATGCTTATGACCACCATGTATGGAATTTGTTGCCACCAGATATAGCTTTGAAGTTGTTTTAAAAATTAATTCCTTGATCTATTACATTTGGATCTTGCTTTACTTTCCTCACAGAACTGAAGGCGACCCATGTCAAGAGTGGCCAACAGGTCGTTCAGGGGTGATGAGACACTGCCCATAAAGTAAAAGTACCTCTCCGCCTTTCTCTAGCGGAGAAGGATAAGAAGGATTCTGTAAAGAAAATCACTTTCTTATCCTTCCCTGTAAAGCTTCCACAAAACCATTTCTCCTTGGCCCTGCATGTGAAAAAGGCGGCACACATATGTACTAAGCAGTGTTTTGTGACTGGCTCCACCTATCGATTCGCCACTGTGACTGGTAGTTCCCAAGGCTCTTGAAAACAAGTACTTTCCAGAAATATAATATATGTCCTCTTTTGGGGTTCCCAGGATCAATTTAGCTTCAGCGAGGTTGCTGTGTTATATAATCTCAGATGGTTTTAAATGGGAACCGGACAAATTCATAGAGATGTTAGATTGATGAGTTTAATAGTCATGGTCACAAAGTGTCACCTTGAGCCTGTAATAGGAGAAAGGCTTATGAAAAATGACCTAAATAAATAAAAGTGGCAGTATGCTTACAAATATGTAGGGCTGGCCAAGTTTTATTGCTTTGTTGGTTGTCTGGATTATACTAGGGGTCTCTTTGAGTCTGCAGGCACATCTGGACTTCTGACATGGAATGGGCGGCAGAGCAACAAAACATTTGGCATAGAATGGCTACTGCAGGAGCCATTGCAACAGCTTAACTTCTGAAACACAGTGAAGACCCTTGTGCTGTGGTGGCAGCTGCTGCTAAAGCAACATTTTTTTAAAAAACTGCACAGCCAATCAAATCCCTAGTAATAGTCAATCAAAAGCCTTCCTTAGCAAAAGCCCTACCCAGCCCCACCCAATTGCTAAAAAACCTCGGTGGGTGCTAGAAAAGATGTTGGAGGGTGCCATAGTGCTCACGGACACCATGTCAGGGACCCCTGAGCAGTGGTAAGATTCTAATCCCTCAACCACCGGTTCACCCCCACCCTGCAGTGCCCCCCTACCGCGCATGCTCCCCCCTGGCTGCACCTCCTAGTTGGGGAAGGGGGGGCCGCCCACCCACCGATTGGGCCACACGCCTCTGGACCAGCTTCACAGCCTTCGGGGGAAGAGGCCTGCTGGCCTCCCCCGAAGGCTGCGCAGCCTGGCAGTCACGTGGTGTGATCCACAGCTGGCTAGGCCCGTGGATCAGGCCGCACACCTCTGGGCCGGCTGTGTGGTCCCATCGCTCCTTCTCCTGAGGGAGGGGGAGCGAGGGGCTTAACAACCTGTTCGCCTGAACCAGCTGAATCCCATCACTGCCCCTGAGCTATATTGATTTTTACAGAATTATTTTAGAACTTCAGCTGCAATGAGAGAGGCAGATAAATTAGGTAAATCAAAATCAGAGAGCTTTTGCATTCATGTCCAGTTTGTCAACCACCCCAAAACAAGGCTGGACTAGACGGAGCCAGACTCTCCTTATGGGCACCGCAATTCAAGAAGGATATTGACAAGCTGGAATGCGTCCAGAGGAGGGTAACCAAAATGGTAAAAGTCCTACGAGGAGAGAGTTAGGGAGCTGGGTATGTTTAGTTTGGTGAAGAGAAGGTTAAGAGGTGACATGATGTTTAGATATTTGAAGGGATGTCATGTTGGTGAGGGAGCAAGCTTGTTTTCTGCTGCTCCAGAGACAAGGACTAGGAGTAATGGGTTCTAAGTGCAGGAAAAGAGATTCTACCTGAACATTAGGAAGAACTTCCTGACTGTCAGGGCTGTTCAGCAGTGGAATGCACTACCTGGGAGTGTGGTGGAGTCTCCTTCTCTGGAGGTTTTTAAACAGAGGCTGGATGATCATATGTCAGGAGTGCTGTGATTGTGTGTTCCTGCATGGCAGGGAGTTGGACTCGATGGCTCTTGTGGTCTTTTCCAATTCTATGATACTATATTCTGAAATCCCAAATCACGGTGCAGCTCCTACTGGGAGAGGCTTCTGCCAAAGTTATCCCAACTGGCTTTCCTGACACTGCCTCACTCACATCAAATCCCAGTCCAGGCCCTCCTCCTCTAGGTCATACAAGAGATTCATCAAACGCCGTTTGAAGAAGATCTCAAAGCGCAGGTCATCCTCAAACACCACTGACTTTTCCAGGCCCCTCTCCACAATCTGCCAAGAAAGCAAAACAGTCACTGATTTTTCTGCCTTTTAACTCCGCCCACGGCTACCAGCAGCCCCTCCCCCATTTCAGTTCCTTTTGCACCCAAAGTCCTGGCACATGCCCCCATCCCTCTGCCAGGCCATTTTCAACTCCCTGCAAATGCACTTCTGGGTTTCAGCTCAAATTGTTGGGAATTCATATCTCATTATTTCCTAGGCTGTGAGCATTCTGCCTCCTCTGTAAAAATAATTCCTGGATAATCCAAATTCTGCATCATGAAATGGTGGATTCTGCAACTGGGGAAATTACAGAAATTGAACACACTTTTGTGATCCCTGGTGTTTCCCCATAATTTATTCAACATTTTTACATAATTCAGCTTGAGTCTGGCAGCTAGAGGATACAGAATCAATACAGCCATGCCCACAACAAATTGGCAAACTTATTCAACCACGTTTCTAGCTTTTAAGACGTTAACATATCCATATATTTTCAAGGGCATCTTTGCAGCCTTAAGGGATAGAAGCTTGTATTTTTAAAGCAAGAACACAATCTGGCATTCTTAGGAAGGTGAATTCTTCAGTCAGTGCTATCTTTCATGCTTTTTTCCTGCATTCATGCAGAACCATTGATCATGCAGAACCACTGTGTCCACATACCATTCTCCTAAACCATCTTAATATCAAGAGTCAGAAACGCTCCAGAGCACAGAGAACATATAGTTATTTTAATTTGTACATGATTAACAAATTCTGACTTTCACTCAATGTAATAACCTGGCACCTCTGAAAGCGGCAGAAACCTGTAAATGTAGATTTGCTTCTCTGAATTTATAATTCCTGCATGCCATTTCAACCCACTGCACATAAGCAGGACTGCACAGTGGGCCACATGCTGGATTCCCATGCCAGAATAAAGCCATTGTCTCAAAAGGGCATCAAGGCCTGCTTTGGAAGCCAGGTATTCCGTGTAACACTCAAGTGCCCATGTTCCTACACCAATATAAAAGGGACAAATACATTACACAGTATTTACCTCTTTTATTTTTTTTTAATCTCTTGGGCCAGTTACCAATTTTAGGAACAAACGGAGCTCAGAGCCCTGAATTATCCGAAGACCTAAATAATCAAATTGCAAATATTCACATCATGTGTTTTCCATCTCTCCTGAACGTATGACAGCTCATGTAAGTGGTCCACTCATGTGAACAGGCTGCCATGTGTAAATTCTGCAGATTAATACCTGCAAAGTGTATTCGTGTCTCCAGTCATACCTTCCTCGTGAAGGCTAAGAGGATACATACTACTGGTTTCCTTCTACAACAGAGTATGGACAGACCACTTGCACAAACTCTTAAATGGGCAAGACTGTAATGACTGGGGTGTTGTATGGTTTCCAGGCTGGATGGCAGAGTTCTAGTAGCATTTTCTCCTGACGTTTCACCTGCATCTGTGGCTGGCATCTTCAGAGGACCATGGCACCTCTGAAAGTGCCAGCCATAGATGCAGGTGAAACATCAGGAGAAAATGCTACTATAACACGGTCATATAGCCCAGAAACCAACCAACACCCCAGTGATTCCAGCTGTGAAAGCCTTCGACAATACAATCAGTAATGACTTTAAGAGACATGGTGGTATTAATGCTGTGCTTTTATAGTGCAAAAAAAATCAAAACACTGCACCCAAGTAATCCACAAAGGGGAAACCTAAATTCTGCAACCTCTGTGAACTATGCAAATTAAGCACACTGGAATGACACTTAAGCATAATTTATTCTGCTACTGATAGGAAAAAGCAAAACATGAGGCAAATCTTATTGGGTGCTGCTCACCCAAGCTTTGAGGCTATATAAGGCATTGGCCACATGTCCAAAAAAATTTCAAAGCTTGTTCTCTGCTTTCAAAAAAAGAAATAGAAAACTGAGATTCGCAAGAAACTGAATTTTGAGCCCAGTTTACCTGTCTAGAATCTCAAGCCCAAAACACAACCTTATTATCTCAGAGTACCGGTAGCTCATCATATGAAAACAAAATGGCTTCTGAGAATTTGGGGGAGGGGGCTGTTCCATTCCAACTGTGGAACTCTCTCCAGTAGGGATTGAAAACAGTGGCTTCCCTAAAGGCTTTCAGTATGTTTTTGAAGACCTGTCTTTTCCAGGGATTTTTTGAATTGCATTGTTAAGAATTGGTGTGACGAGAGTGGAACTATTGAGAACATGACTTTTATTTTATTTAATAGTTGTGTGTGTGTGTGTGGGGGGGGGGGGGTAAGGGTTGCATATATAGCCTATTTCCCCCACTTTTTATTGTAGCATGATGCTGTAAACTACCTTAGGGCTTCCTAAGTTGAAAGGCAATATGTAACTAAACTTACCTCTTGCCAAATCTTATAATGGCTCAGGAAGCAACCCAGTTCTCCCTTGGTAAGTGGACGCCCATGGTATGGGTCCTTGTAACCTGGCAGCATACTGATGCCCATAGCTTCTACCTGGCTGCTATTCATTGCCCTGGGGAGCACAGAGAACAAGAGGCATCAGGGAGATAATTATCAGACACAGTCTAGTTCAGTTCCCACCTTGGGGAAAATAACACACAAAGAAGCAAAGCAGTTATCTTTGTCTGGATCCATATCAACACAGGCTTGCAGTAGATACAGAGTTTGGGCAGAATGAAAAAGCAGATACATCTCGAGAGTGCTTCAGGACCTCAGTAGTTGCTTGTCATCATTCCAAGCAGCAGCAAGAGAAAAAAGGAATAGCTATGCTAATGTATCACTTCTGGGAACACCCCCCCCCCTTTGAAGTTATCTATGGTAGCTCTAGGAATTGCCAAAATCTCTGTGGATTCACCACAGTTTCTGGTAATCCCTTGAGCTACCCTATAAGACTTCTGGGTTTTCCCCAGAAGTGATATAGCAGTGCAACTGATATCATCCCCTCATATCCCAACCCTGAATCAACTGCCTGTTAACCCTAGTGGTGCATGCAGAGAAGGAGGTCTGTGTAATTCAAAAGCTTGCCTATTTCTTCACAAGCTGTTCCAAGAAAATATAGAGCTATCTATTATTTCTTTGTGCTCTAGTTTGCAACCCAACAGAAGGACCTAGGATGAGTCACTCATCTTTCCAGAACCAGTTTCCTATTCTGTGTAAGAAAGACAGTAAACATGGAGAACATCAAGAATAGGCCCAAATTGTTACATAGAAGGGTGCCTGCAAATACAGCTGACAGTTCTACCTGAACAGGAGAAGGCCCACGAACCCTTTTGCATTCAGAGGGGGAAGGCAATGGATAGCTAGTTGGATTGCTTCTAGATGAATGCTGGCCCCAGGGATGGACACTCACTTCCCATCCACAGCCTCAATGATTTTGCAATCAATCTGCTGCTCATACAAGGCCCACAGCATCCGCTCCCGGCGATCTGCCCGATGCTTGAGATTAATCATGAAGACCTGAAAAAGAGAGTAGCACAGTAAATGCAGTCATGGATGCAGAGAGAAGGCCACCAACGCCAGAAAGGCAAGGGAAGGAATGACTAAGACTGGCCTGCAATGCTAATGTCAAGCCCAATCTGCACTTGCCAACAGTACATGGTAGAATGGATGTACCATTCCAGAGTGTGGGTGTGGATACCACTTCTCTGCAAAAAAGAACTCTCCTGAGAATAATGAAAGTGGACAACCTCAGAACCTTGTTTCCTGAGTTTAGGCTTGATTTGATCTAGTACTCACTTTTTGGGGGGAGGTCTCCATGGCACCTGAAAGCCTCTCTTCCAACACCACATTTCAAAGGCATCTACTTACTTCCTGTTAGCTTTTTTCATTGTCCAGCTTTCACACCCATGCCATCATGATGGCACCAAGGTGTGAGAACTCCTTTCTCTGGATGAAATCAGGCAAAATGATCCTCACTCCCTCCATTCCAAGGGATTTTATCTCATCTCTCTTCCTACCCCCTCTGTGGATTAGAACTCCTGTTTCTGAGTTTGCCAGGAAGATCCTGTGTAGCCCCCTACTTTTCTAGTCTCTATTATCTCTGTGTGTCTAGCCATGATGTGAGCTGGCCATTTCATTGTCTTAGGGCCATTTACCTTTACAAAGCTTTGATGGCTCTGTGCTCACTAGCCACTTTCTGCACAAAGCATTTGCTGCATATCCTGCTGGCAAATGCTACTGGTTTCATGGACTTCTGTACGTTTTTCCCCTGTTCAGTTCTGAAAACATTTCTAGTTAACATTTTCTCAGTTGTTTTAGGAACACTTCTACCATAATGTTCTGCTTGATTCATTTCTGAGCTAGCTGATCTTAAATATGCAATCATAATGATTCCCTCTTTATTTCTTCACCCTGCCAAACCCCTGACTCTTATCCAATCTCCCCTTCAGCCATTTTCTCCTTGCCCTCCTCCTCCATTTTCAGGGTGGATCAGAACAGCTTTACCAATTTCACATAGAACTGTTGAAGTTAATGTTCAAGTGGAGAAGCAAAGAGGCTGGTTGAATTGGAGCAGCTTTGTCAATTTCTCATCTATATATATATAAATCTATCAGTGCGTTTTTCTGCTGACAGGTAATCTCCCAAACTACTGGGCCGATTGCTTTGAAATTTTCACACAACGTCGCATTAAATGTGATAGCGGACCAGGTTTTTCATACTGTTTCCCGCGCCTCCTGTTGTGTACATGTCACAACTGTGCCAGTTATTCTATACATGCCACACCTGTGACAGTTGGAACCACAGTTCTGTTCCGCAACAGCGCCATATGCTGGCCGTCAAAGCAACACCCCCTGATACAAGGGAAACAACCATGCCTTCCTTGAAAACCACTGCCATCTGGAGTGAAAGGGATGGGGCGGGCCATCTGCACATGGCCCACCCACCCTAGCGGAGGAAGGGGAAGGTGAGGGAGGGTCCAGGGGTTTGCTAGACCAAACGCTCTGAAATTTGAACACAACGTTAGCTCATGCCTCCCAGCGTGTTTTACCGCACGCTAGATAATTCGGCCTGCATAAGGGAAAGGAGTGAAAGGGACAGGACCAGCCACCTGCACATGGCCCACCCACCCTAGCAGAGGAAGGGGAACTTTAGGGAGGGACCGGCCTGCCGTAATGCAAGGGGTCTGGAGAGGAGGGAGTGGTTTGCGAGGGGCCCCTTGCCCCTCCCTTGCAAGCATTGTGCAATGACACATGTTCGAACTGTTCGCTTCCCCTTTTCTTTCTTTTCCACTTCACCAGACTCAGCCACAGCAACACGTGGCCGGGCCCGCTAGTAGAGTTCTAAAAGTTAACGTTCTGGCAGAGAAGCACAGGCTTGATGGATTTGATCAACTTTGTCAATTTCACATAGAAAATTCCCTCCTCGTAGTAGCCCATTCTCCCTTCCAGCCATTTCCTCTTTTCTTTGGTCAGACATTTTCCCCCTTCCTTCCCTCCATGTTTCCCTTTGGATATGTTCAAATTTTTCAGTGGACGAGCGAGTGCTAAGCTTATCTTTCTATCTCCCTTATCCATTTTTAGGTCAGATCTGATCATTTTGTCAATTTTACATAGAACATTCTCTCCTCCTTGAAGCAGCCCATCCTTCCTTTCAGACATTCTCTCTTTCCTTTAGTTAGTCATCTGCCCCTTTCCACCCTCCCTCCCTTTCTTTCCTGACATTTTTATAATTTTCAAATACTGGTGCAAATGGACGTGTGAGTACTAAGTTCATGTTGCTGAAGTAAAAGGCTAGAATTGTGAAGATGCTAGGTTTTTCTTTTCTCGGTGCCTGGGTCTCTGAGGTCTTTTGTGGCGGGTGGGTACAGACGAGCGTAACGGTGGATTGGGGACACACTATTTAAAATGACTACCAAAGGAAGGAAGACAGCTTGTTGTTAGATCACTAATTCTCTGGGAGTGCAAAATAGTGGTACGCCATCCCTATGGTAACCAGTCACTGGGCAGTGGAAGATGTGGGAACTAAGCAGGGCCTTTCATCAGCAACACGGAAAGGGCACTGGAGTGCTGGTAGGTGATTTTGAAATCAACTGAATGATGGCAGTGTATCAGTGGAGACACTCAAGAGTACCCTCCAAGGAACAAGCAGCCTGGAACAGTGTTGTGCTGTTGGGCAGGGACTTGGCAAGACCACTGCCTCAATAGGTAAACATGGAGCAGACCCCAAGGGTGAACGGCCCCATTCTACAACAGAATGACAGAAAGTGCAAGGTAATCAAGATAGAACCACCTTGTCATATAACATGTACAGACCAGGTCTCATAAACTATGTCATTTCATACCACGTGATCTGTCTGTATGGACTTTATGTCCTTGAAGCAAGAAAAAATGGGGGGTCCCAAAGCCACTGAACAGGAGAAGCCTTACAGCTTATGCTTTCAAAATGACTAGATTTTGTCACCCTCACGGTTCTTCTAACAAAACCATTTCCAAAAGACCAATTTGTAACAACAAAACTTCTCCAACTACAAAGGCAATATTCAGGATTGTGTATGAGCTTTAAAGAAAATATTACGATATTAATATTAAGACTTTTTAACATATGAAGTGTCGTACTCTAAGGATGGGGAAAAAAGCAGGCAGGATTTTTTTTCACTCTTTCTTCCCCCTTCATATTGCATTGTTTATTGGATGTACTATATAGTTTCTATTTAATTGATTATCTGACTGTGTGATCCAGTTTCACAGCATTGTTCATTGATATTTGTTATCCCAGTCTCCACTGCATTGTTTTATAATCCTGCAATCCACCTTAAATCCTTGTAACATTTCGCTGCTTCACAGCTCACCTCATCAAATCCCATCTTGTCTGGGACTTTGGGAGGAACGGAGAGATACTGGGAGGGTTCCACTGGAGGGTTCTTAACTGCAAAGAAAAACAAGGCGGGGTCAGAGGGTGGACCTATTCAGACATACAGACTCACAGAGAGACAAACAATATGAAGTTTCCCCATAAATGATAACTGCATATACACTGTGAACAAGGAACCCTGAATGGGGTTTTTTTGCCATCCAGTCATAGCTGACACATGGTGCTGATGTAGGGTTTTCAAGGAAAGAGAAGTTCAGAGGTGTTTGCCATTGCCTGCCTCTGTGTCACGCCCCTGGTATTCTTTGGAGATTTCCCATCCAAATACTTACCAGGGTTGGCCCTACTTAGCTTCTGAGACCAAACGAGATCAGGTTAACTTGAATTAGGCAGGTTTATAAATGGGTGACTTCACAATGAGATACAGGGGATAAAGTGTGTAGTGATTACAGTCTTGAACTAGACTCAGATTTGCATTCCCACATTGCCATGGGAACTGACTAACGCTTGGGCTAGTCACACACACTCTGCCCAAACTCCTCGGCCTGTTGTGATGTTAAAACTGGCCGAGAGGAGGACCATGGATGCCAGCCCAAGAATCCTTGGAGGAAGGGCAGGTTTAAAAATGCACTGAAATAAATAAATAATAAAGAGCTATCTGTAATAAGAATCTCTTCCAGGCAGCTTGGCAAAGAAACTTTATAAAAGTTTAGCCTCTGGGCCAGCAAATCTCTAAAAGGGGGCTAGCAAAAAAAAAAGTAATTTTAATGCAGTTTATTTCACTCTTCTACTGAGGAGCTCAAGGTACTATGGTTTGCTCTCTGACCCCTTTACAGTCTCTTTGTTTACTGTAACCTGAAGTACACTAGACTGAGAAACAGTAACTGGTCCCAAATTACAGACTGAGGTATTGGAAGATTCAAGTTCAACACTCTGCCTATTAACTTTGCAGTGTATGTTCCAAATTTGTATGTACATTGCCTTTGTGAAGAGGAAATAGTAGGCAGTGCAAAAAAGGTCAGAAAAGCAGAGTTAAACTTTAAACTGATACCAGATGGGGAATAAATACACAGAATCATTTCTAGATGTCTTCCTTAAGGGCAACCATTTTAGATTCCCCTTTCCTTTCAAAAAATGCTTTCTTGAACTTTATCTATTACTTTTGCCACACAGATCTATCCTCTCATCTATAAGTCCAGTCACTATATTCAGTGGTGAGATTCAAAAATTTTTACAACCGGTTCCAGTGGTGGGATTCAAATAATTTAACAATTGGTTGTTTACAAGCATCATTTTAACAACTGGTTCTACCGAAGTGGTGCGAATCCCACCACTGACTATATTCCAAACAGGATTTTGAACTGTCTGAATTCAAACCTACAAGAATGAACATTCGTCCTACAAAAAGTACCCCTTTGGTGTGAATGGAGAGAGTTTTTAAATTGCCTGGGTGTATGGATGCAGAGAATTTAATCCTGCTAAGGAAAGTTTGGAAAGAAGTACTTTGGGTGGGGAAGTTCTTGTGTGCCCTATTACTTTTTGGAAAGAGCATATCCTGTGATCACCACTAGGTGATGCTATTTGCCCAGACTCACATTAGCCCACAAGGACTACCCACCACACCATTTTGAAGAAAATTCACCTATATTCCCATCCAGACAGAGTGCAAGTTCAAATAGGTGGATATAATTTTGGCCCAAAATTGCATCTTAAATATGTATGGCCTCATTACTGGGTTGTTTAAAATTTCTGGCTGCTCTTTCCATTCTTAATTCATATTCCACTCCCATTAATACTTGTTAGGCAGATAGAAATCTTCTACTGGAACATACTAGATTTCTACATACAGTGAGATGCTGGCATGGGGAACTTCAAAAGAGCATTTCTCCATGCGTTCCAATATAGTACAGTCCTGTGAAAGGATTCTACCAACTCAAAACAGCACATATGAATATGCTCCATATTAGCTGGTTTGTTTACTGTGCCAAGAAATGATTCACTGTTAACATATTTTTAAAAAATCTTTAAAATACCCAAAAGGGAAGAAAGCCAAGTTAAAAATATACAGTAGTTGCCTTTCATTCTCCAAAGCAAGCCTTCAATTAAAGAGGGTTGTTTGCTCAACTCTTTCACCTCGTCCACTTCAGGAAGGCAGTGACCGTCACCCCTTTAAGGGCAGCCAGGCTTCATAAAAGGATCTTTGTCCAGCCCTGGTCTGCACAAAGTGTGACTGTACTGAGTTCAGCAACCCCCTCCAGAACCCAAAGACTGTCAGATGGACACACAGGCCTCTTTGATACCAGAGGCAGTTCTGGGGAAGACAGGTTCAGATTGATCCAGGTGCCTTGAACTGGAACGGCAGGAGCCGGAAAATAAAGGCTTTGGAACAAGACTGCTTTGTTGTTTCAGTGGCACTTTTACAGCACTATCAGTTACATCCTTCTAAGTCCACTGAAGCTCAAGGGGATTGTAAGTATGTGGGAGTAAAGTGCTGTCAAGTCACAGCTGACTTAAGATGACCCCCCATGGTTTTCAAGCAAGAGGCGTTCAGAGGTGGCTTGCCGTACTCTGCCTCTGTGTAGCAACTGTGGAGTTCCTTGGTGGTCATCCATCCAAGTACTCACCAAGGCCAACCCTCTTTAGCGTCCAAGATCTGAGAAGATTGGGCTAGTCTGGTCCATGCAGGCCACAACAATGAGTTTAACATGATGACTCTGTGTAGGATTGCACCATTAATAGCTTTATGTCTCTTAGAGAGAGATTCAAAAATATTTGCATTTTCAAGGTAGGGATCTGAAGCCAGGATGAGGCTGAAGCCAGGATGAGGCTGACGAGAGAAATTGGTGGCATGGGAGATGTAAGAACCTTGGATCAGACCAAGAGCCCTTCAACATGCTGTTACCATTGGTGATCAGACAGATACTTCATAAAAACCTGCAAGAAAGGTCTTTGTTATTCAGAGCTACACAACCCCTGAACATAGACACTCCATTTTGCCATCTGGACACCAGATCAAGAGAAAGACACTACTTCTAAGTATTGCCACTTGGTTGGTAGAGAATACACTAGTTTTTAAGCCAAACTTGCAGTTAAATTGGTTTCATATTTCCTATTTAAAAAAACTCATTGCTAGACATGTGGAGTTTTGCAAGTTAAATCTGACAGCTTAAGGGCTCATTCCCACACGCACGTAACATCAGAGTTTAACGATCTGATGCACCACAGATAACTCACAGGTTAATGCGAAAACTACATGGAAGAGGTACAAGGGGGGGCAGAAGTCCTGCTTGAGGGTTTCAACTTGCCACAGCCTTTCCCCCCTTTTAAGTCACCCCTGACTTTAAAATAATCAAGAGCTATACATGCCTCTGCAATTTAGTTTTAGATAAATTGGCCCACATTCCGCTCCCACCGAATGCCTGACATGCCCATGTCAATGAAAGTACGTGGAGATACTCACAGCCGTTGTGCATGCGGCCACCTGGGTAGTGTGGAGACTGTGTTATATACAGGGGTTGCAAAAAAGAAAAAAACTCTTTTTTTCCTGGCATGGAACTTGGATAGTCTGGGCAACAGATTTTTATTTTATAGCTCACACAGACCTGGAAATGGAAGTCAGAGCAGGCACCAAAGCACTGGCGTAACACTGGTCCTTACAGTCTCCCAACATGAGGCTTTGTAACTGCCCGTAATGAGGTCCACCCCCATGCTGCAGAGAGCATAGACATTAGACCAACCAAGTTTTCTGACCATACAAGTGTTAGTTGAAACTGGAGTTAGGACATAAAAAGTGTGTTGCCTTCCAACTAATGGTTTGTAAGATACTCACCCATTACTTCCAACTGCACATGCATGAAGCTGTCTATTTCGTCACGCAGGGTGCTGTGGGATCGCAGAGGTACAGGCAGGGAGCCATACTCCTCTTTGTTGCAGATATACATCTGGACCTCTGCAACCAATGGGGAAAGAAAGTGAGAGTGAACACACAGGAGCATGATGGGATTCTCCATACATAAGAGTACCTGGGCCAACATCATATTTGATCTCAAGGGGAGTGTTGTCGGCTAGATTCTTAATAACTACCAGCATTGCAGTCCACATAGTTCAATATACCAGGTTGGATCTAATGTAAAATTTCTGCATTCGCTAGAGCTCTCATGAAAGCGGAAGTGCAAGAAAGAGACCATGGTCAATGTTCACACTAAGTCAGGCTGCCTAAATCCTTACTTGAGTTCCCAATTTGTGCACATTGTGCAACCAATTTCTAGGCATTTTAACAAATGGAGGCAAAGCACTTGGTGTTGCAAAAGAGCTTGCACAAGCAGAACTGCACCAAGTCCATTTCTGCCTGCACATTGCTGAATTTCAGCCCCTGTTCACTGGTTCAGCTGTGTCCTGGTGCTACAGTGGAGGTAGATCTTGCACTGGTGCTACAGTGGAGGTGGATCTTGCACTGAAAACCAGCCCAAGAAACCTGCATAGTTAAGAGTGGTCTGCATGCTATTTTTGTACCAGAGCACACCATGTGGTAGACGATGTAGAAATTAGCTTTCCTATTATAAAAAAAGGAGTGTGTTTGTTTCCATTTTTCTTGTTAAACTTTTCTAATCCTTATAGCTGCAAAGATATTCTTGAAATGCCAAAAGTCAAGACTGAGAGTGATGGCTATATAGGATGTTCTAGAATGGGAGCCCTTCCTCAATGATCAAAAATATTCAAAGTAGCAGTCTAAACAATGCAAAATAGGTAAAGTTTCCCCTTCAGTCCTATCCAACTCTGGGGTACCACTGCAAGCAGTGATTTTATCAGCAAGCCATTTTTGTGGGGTAGTTTGCCATTGCTTTCCCCAGCTATTCTTTTACCCGCTAGCTATGTGCAAAATAACAGCTATGCAAATTTGGTACAATTCGCATCATGTTTACAGGATTCAGCTTCTATCTTGCTTTTAACATTATTCAACCCTGGCCTTGCTGAGGACTATTCTCTGCAGAATCCTGTCACTTGTACAGAATCTTGAGAATGTCAGCAGGTATTAATTTATTACAGGTGTTTAATCCAGAAACCACTCAGGTGAAGGCAACTGAGCTGGCCCTACATGGGCAGCTGAGAACAAAACTGGGTCTACTTCCCATCATCCTTATTATGACTACACAGCTGTGAAGTGTTTACTTATTTACTTCCAGCTTCAAGGAGCAACCAAGTGGGTTCTCCAGGCTCTGAAGGGCTGCAGCGGTGAACTGAGGGAATTGCAGGCAAACAGCATGCCAGGAGGACAGACTGGGAGAAATGGGAATGCCATGTGTGACATTGGTCTTCCTTTCTCCAGGAATGAAGTTTAGGCAGAGGCCAAAACAATGGGCTGTTGGTCCCTGACTTACACCCTGTGGCCTGGGATGAACTTGACCCTTGAATTAAGGATCAGCCCTACTTTCCACATCCACCCCAAAATACAGGGTCTTCCAGGCAAGAGACAAACAGAGGTGGTTTGCCATTGCTTCCCTCTTCATAGCAACCCTGGACTTCTGTGGTGGTCTCCCATCTAAGTATCAACCAATGCTGACCCTGCTTAGCGTCTCTGATCTGAGTAGCCTGGTTTGCCAAGGTGAGGGTACATTTGGTATGATTTGCTTCATGCCCTAAACAGAAAGGGGAAGAAGATCTCCAACCAGGATTGATATGAAGAGACGGGCAATGGCAAACCACATTTGCGCCTCTTGGCTTGAAAACCCTACTGTTTGTACTTCCCTTTGGAGTGAGAGGAAGGGAGGGAGGAGGATAGCAATACAGTTTGGGAAGGGTATAATGATCCACCAAACAATTATTTTCAAGGGAATCCTATGAATCCTCATCATGTTTTATGGTGGTTGTCCAGTTGTCACCAATCAGTGTCTCACTGGATTAGCTATGGAAGAAGGCAGCTGCACATGAACAATCAGGCCTCAGTCGATGTAATTCTGGCACCACACTGGGACTCCAGACTGGCTAACATTATTCTCCATAAGCAGTGGCAATATCCCAACTCACCAGCCTGCCTGCAGGTGAAGGCAAAGACAATGATGTCATCAAACGCCCAAGTGTAGTCTGGGTGGGGTGGGTAGAAGGCGAGGTTTTGGGAAGCCTCCTTTCGCAAATCGATGAGAACGGTGGAGTGTACCATGGGAACAGCAAAGCAACCCTGGCGGGAGCGCTTCCTGATAAGAATGTAAGCAGGGGTACGCTTGTAATAGCCCTGAAGGAAGCAGAAGGGAAATGCTGCATGAGCTTTCCTGTAAAGGAACGATCCTGGCCCAGAATAGCATGCAATACCTTACAGATAAGTTAAACAGATGGCTGACTATAGCCAATCCATACCTGGAAAGAATTCTGCCCACAGCTAAAGATGGGAACAAATGTATGAGTGAGGGACAGTTTGGAACTAGTAGTAATAGAGTGACTGAGAGCCAAGAATGAAGGTGAGAATATATCCGATAAGCTTCTCCCCAGCCCAAACACATTACACTTTTCCCCAGGTATGCACAATCAAGCCTGATTGTGTGCTGGGAACTCCCAAGCACATGGAGCCAAGTTCAGAGCAGAACTGCTGCATGTGAGAAGAAGGGGTTTCAACACTCCTCCCTACACTACAGCCAGCGTGGTGTAGTGGTTAAGAGCAGGTGGATTTTAATCTGGAGGACAGGGCTTGATTCCCCATTCCTCCACCTAAGTGGCAGAGGCTTATCTGGTGAACCAAATGTGCTTCTGCACTTCTATATTCCTGCTGGTTGACTTTGGGCTAGTTACAGTTCTTTGGATCTCTCTCAGCCCCAGCTACCTCACAAGGTGTCTGTTGTGGGGAGAGGAGAAGGAGCTTGTAAGCCACCTTGAGTTTCATTACAGCAGAGAAAGGTAGGATATAAATCCAAACTCCTACTCCTCCTCCTCTCCTGAAATTACTATAGGGACACTAGTTGCTTTGTTGGGGGCTATTTATCTACTGATGTGGTTCACAGAGATTTCTGTAATGAGGCAAACAGTGCTCCCCCAGGACCATTTCAGACTGGGGGGTGGGGGGGTGGCACAAGCACTCTCACCCTGTGTACAGTTATCTCAATCCAAATCAGACTCCTATGCATTTGTGTTCCCAGCACAGAAGCTAAAATGCATGTCTTTTCATGTGGCCATGGGGAAAACATAACATGAATTGAGGCCCCATCTTGAACAACATGCTAACTATCAGGCTGACAATAAAATTAGACATAGAAACCTCTATGCTTCTTTAAAGTACGTTTACCCTTCAATCTTGACATGGCTTGACAACTGTTAAAATACAAGGCAATAAAATGAGAACCATAACAATTTGCATCAGAATAAAAATTTCCAATGGGTGCAACAACATTCTAAAAACACACGCATCTCTCTTCCTCATTCGGGAAATCAACTACTGCACCGTTTTTCTGTGACTGCCTTGTGCCCATGGGAAACGAGGAATCCGATTAAGCCAGAGACTCTGTAACCCACATACCTGTGAAGTCATCCCGCACCAGAAGTTTGAATAGGCTGCCCGCGAGTCCAGCATTGGGGCCACCACCGTCTTGTTTTCAGCCATCAATAGACCCAGGATGTCAGGGTTTGTCAGGAGATTGTCTGCATCCACAAACTGCCAAAGAATGCAAGAGAAAGGCAGAGTTAGTTTTAAAGCAGCTGTTCCATTTTCAGTTTTGAGAATTTCCACATGTCCCTGGGGAATCACTCCTTTAATGAGATAACCAGCAAAGAGCCCTGGCTAGCCAAACAATGCATTTCAATCACTTTTATGGCCAATTCTAGCCTGGCTAGTTACCTTATGCACGTGATGCTGGGACAAAGTGCAGTCTTGGTGCAGTTGACATATGGTCAAACTGTAGGGTTTTCAAAGCACGACACATTCAGAAGTAGCCTACCGTTGCCAGTCCCTGCATAGCAATCATGGGTTTCCTTGATGGTTTCCCATCCAAGTCCTAACCAGAACTGACCCTGCTAAGCTTCTGAGATCTATGAGATCAGGCTAGCCTAGGGAGCACACCTTATGGCATTCAGATATGCTATAGTGTTCAGTAGGGATTGAACTCCAGGCTTTCCGAATACTTCATCAGTTCTCACTTGGCCAATTGCCATGCTGACAGAGGCTGATGGGAATTGTAGTTCCTGAACATCTGGAGAGCCGCAGGTTCCCTACCCCTGATTTAGACGATGCAATAAAAGCTGCAGGATCAACTTTTGATAATGGACATGAAAGTCAAATGAAATATTTGGTTTAGGGATCAGGAAGCCTGAGAATTACTTGCATCCCTTGAAAATTACTTGCCAGAAACACTTCAGACAGACAAAAAAGGGGTTAGGTTAGGAAGAGATCATCAAGTACAGCGAATATTCAGGAGGAGAGAACAGAAAAAAAAACCCCTCTATTTCCACCTGTGAAATATTGGAAGACATGGTCGCAGGAAACAGCTGCTAAATCTGTTACCCCATAAGGACCCAGCACTGTAGACAGAGCTCAGGTTATATGCCTGAGGCTATTATAGATCCACCAGGACTATTATAGTCCCACTAGGATGAGAAGAAACCTAACATGCTAGACACATGCCTATTACAACCAGGCGCCATGGCTTTCATGAACAGGATAGAAAGTTAATATCCACCACCCAGCCATACTGATGGGTACAGATATACAAATCATACACTGCCAAACATTTCTGGGCTGCAGGCCAGCATCTAATTTCAGAGCAGAAGGACAAGGCAAGAGAAGTCAAGGGGATGGCTCTCTAGAAGAACAGCTGTTCAGCTGGCTCCAGCTTCACCCTGAATCCCATCCCAGCTGTTTTCAGCCTGGGAGCAAACAGAACAAAGGTGGGCAGGCTGTTCATGCTTCAGAATGCTAGCTGCATGCACAATTACACCGGTTCTGTCGACAGGCTGCAATGGGACATGTGGGTCCATCGCAGCAGACAAGGGGAAGCCAGGGGAAAAATAATTTTTAATCTGGCCACAATTCCTCATTATGACAAATTATCTATAGCCACAGAAGGAGTTCAGTTTTGTACTTGGAAGCTCAAGGGAGGAAAGCCACCCCCAGCCAGGTCTGGTGGCCAAAAGCTGCCTCTCGACTGCTTCTCCGTCAGAGTTTGCTGCTGTAAGGAAACTGCAGGAGACGGTGGGAGGAGAGGGCGCCAAGAAGAGAACATGATTCATCTTGCCCTCCTCCCTGCCATTTGCACTTCTCCCCACCCCAACACACACACTCCTTTAAGGTAATATCCTAAGCCCCTCTTCCGCCATAGAGGTCTGGGAGCTGAGCCACCTGCTCAGCCTCGATGGAAGAGGTGAGTTTGGTAAGTACCCAGCAAGGCTGCACTTCAGATAAAAAGCCAAGGGCCAGTGGGCCAGTGACATGTGTATATGCACCAGGAGGAATAAGGCAGCTGACCGGAACTTGCCATAGGCACTATTTTTGGTAGATATGCCTCTGGCCGGGGGTTGCTTTGCTGACCCCAGGGGTTCCACCAAGTAACCCTGCCTCCTCCATCGCTAGCAATTTTCTACTTTTAGAAATGTTTCCTTTTATAAAAATGAAGGCATCAGCCAACAGATAAAGTGTGTGAATGTTCCTGTGATGTTGAAAACAAACAGACCAAACAGACTGACCACACAAACCAGCATTCCATTTGCTGTTATGTACATTCACCACTTCCATCGTTATGCCAGACTTGTGTCACAGCCCAACAAGTCCTCTCTTTAATAGAAAAACTTCAGTGGTCTGACTGATGACCGCATTTGGGTTTTGAAAGGCAGTTTGTTCCAGGACAACTGATTAGTACCCTGACATGGGGATGAGGGGAGGTAGTGGCTATCTCCAGTGGTGTTTGGCAGGGCAGTAACTTGAGTTACCTGGAACAAGCTGATTGACTCTTGGCATGCTGCAATCAACATTAAGTAGATTAGGCTTTAGGGAGGGTGCACAAAAGTAGAAGTGCAGAAGTCAGTGGCCGTCCAATCCCTGCAATGCCGAGCCATCTCCCTGGTAAAGAGAAGTATTACCTTCTGAACCATTCCATGACAAACTCCAACAAAAACTAAAGTTGCCTTTGCTTAGGCACTGTAAAATTTGCGTTATCTTGAAGGTGGAGTTTCCTATTTTCTTGGAGTCAAACTTGCTGTCTGTGGAAATGAACGCATAAAGCTGCCATAGACTGAATAAGACCAGTATTGTCCACTCAGCCTCTCAGGGGTCTCAGGCTGAGGACTTTTACATCATCGGCCATCTAGTTGTTTCAACTGTAGATGGCAGGAATTGAACTTGGAGCCTTCTGCACGCCAAGGTGCTTTACCCCTGAGTCATGCCCCCACCTTCAATTCATTGTGGGCACTACTAAACAATTTGGAAATGACCTCACTCTATCCTTGTTGTTGTAAAAAAGTAGCTTTAAAAAATAGTTCAAAGTGCTTCACAAGTACTCTCAATGATGTTAAAATCATAGAGTTGGAAGAGACCCCAAGGGTCATCAAATCCAACCCTCTGCCACGCAGGAACACTCAATCACAGCACTCCTGACAGATGGCAATCCAGCCTCTGTTTAAAAACCTCCAAAGGAGACTCCACCACTCTCCGAGGCAGTGAATTCCACTGTTGAACAGCCCTGATGATTAGGAAGTTCTTTCTAATGTTTAGGTGGACTCTCTTTTCCTGCACCTTGAATCCATTATTCCGTGTCCTAGTCTCTGAGGCAGCAGAAAACAAGCTTGCTCCCTCTGCAAGTTAGTTCCATAATATTATCCTATTATTTCTGATTTGTAAGTGAAGAGAGGGGGGGGGGGGGGGGAAGGAGAATGGAAGTCAAAATCTCTTGGCAACTGAGTCAGAAAACCTAAATCCTACCTTCACAAGGCACAAATCCTATCAGGAAGCACAAGGCAGCACTCTTGGAATAACTCCCCCTGTCTTTCATGTGGCTTAAGCTGAAGAACTCTCCTGTGGGCAGCAACATGTAGCTTCTACTCATCTGTCTCCATCCTGCTATCCTTAAGTTTAAACCCCGTCACTTCACCTTAACGTAAGGACCACTAATGGCTGAAATAGTGAATCTAATCAAGTTAACTGGCAAGATTTGAACCAGGGACTTCCTATATATCTCACACGTGCACACGCACATACACCTAATACACTGCATCAGGACATCCTCAAGAGAGCTGTTGGCTGCAGGATCCCTGGAAAGGGTGGAAACCTTTCCCTGCCCTCCTCAGAGTAGTCTGAGAAAGTAAAACAGCTTGCACAAGTCTCTAAGTCACCTGCACCAGCCATGAAGGAAACCAGCCAGGGTTGTACTTCAATATGTTCAGACTTGAAGTGCAGCCGTTGCTGTCACAGGTCAAAATGACATTCAAGACATCTGTCTTTGCTCTCACTCTCTAGAATGGGTTTTCAGAGGGGAATGACCATGGCTTAGTGATGGTGAAGGAGGAGGAGTTTGGATTTATACCCTCCTCTTTTCTCTCCTGTAAGGAGACTCAAAGGGGGTTACAATCTCTTTTCCCTCCCACCCCCCACCCCCACCTTGTGAGGTGGGTGGGGCTGAGACAGCTCCAAAAAGCTGTGACTAGCCCAAGGACGTAGGTAAGGGGGAGGGTTTCTCGGTTTCAACCCCCCCCCCATTCATGTCCAAAGCTCCGCTTCCCATTTGTGGGTTTTAAAAACATTTTACTGGTTTTTTTTTGTTTTTGGCCTGCAGGGGGCACATTGTTTGGCTAGCAGCACCAAACGTTCCAGAATTGTTTGGGGGACCCTCCTAATGATACTACCCAGATTTGGTGAGGTTTGGTTCAGGGGGTCCAAAGTTATGGACTCCCAAAGGGGGTGCCCCCATCCTCCATTTGGATTTATAATGGGAGCTAATAGAAGATAGGGGCTTCACCTTTGAGGGTCCATAACTTTGGACCCCCTGAACCAAACTTCACCAAACTTGGGAGGTATCATCAGGAGAGTCTCTTACTGATACCACCCAGATATTGTGAAGTTTGGTCCAGGGGGGGTCCAAAGCTATGGTCTCCCAAAGGGGGTGCTCCCCAATCCCTCTATTGTTTCCAATGGGAGACTAATACAGGAGATGGGGTTGGCTGAATCCCTTGAGGGTCCATAACTTTGGACCCTCTGAATCAAAACTTCACCAGTAAACCTGGGTGGTATCATTAGAAGAGTCTCCTAAAGGTACCCCTGAAAAGTTTGAGATTGCTTCTAGCTTAACAATTGCACCCCCTGACAAAGCAGCCCCCCCCCCAAATTTCCCCTACCTCTTAGGATTTCTCCTTTTAAATCCACACCCCTTCAGCATGGATTTAAAGGGAGAATCTGAGGTCCCTCATATCACCAGCATGGCCAATTGGCCATGCTGACAGAGGCCGATGGGAATTGTAGTTCCTGAACATCTGGAGAGTCAAGCAGGTTCCCTACCCTGGTTTAAGAACAGAGCCTGATGTGGGAGTCCATACTCCCATCAAGCCTACCAGCATGGCCAATTGGCCACATGCTGGACAGAGGCTGATGGGAAATTGTAGTTCGAACATCTGGAGACAGCAGGTTCCCTACCCTGGTTTTAGAAGAAGAAGAGAGAGTTTGGATTTTCTATCCCTTTCACTCCTGTAGGAGACCTCCAAAGGGACCTTACAATTCTGCTTTGGCTCCTTCCTCTCACAACAAACACCCTGTGAGGTGGGTGGGGCTGAGAGAGCTCCGAAAAGCTGTGACTAGCCCAAGGTCACCCAGCTGGCGTGTGTGGGAGTGCACAGGCTAATCTGAATTCCCCAGATAAGCCTCCACAGCTCAAGCGGCAGAGCAGGGAATCAAACCTGGTTCCTCCAGATTAGAACGCACCTGCATAACCTAACTACGCCACATTGAAAGTGATGCTGTTTCAGGATGGGGGATAATCCACCCCAAAACCGCATCACTTTCAATGTTGTTTAACTGGGGAGAATTTGGGCTCTCTAGTTTAAACACTATTGAAAGTGATGCTGTTTGGGGGTCCAGCATCACAGCGGCTGCCGGGGGGGAGGGGGGGGCTCCATTTTCCCTCTATGCCTTTGCCCAGAGGGGCGGGCAGAAGGAACTGCCGGCTGCTGGCTGGGAGCCCAGCTGGCGGGGGGCAGGGGAGGGCAGGGCAGGAGAGTCTGCCATCCCCAGCCTCGGAGAGCTGCTTTTATAAGTGCTAGGCCAGGGGCGGGGCTTGGGGAGGCGTGGCCATGCCCTAGGGGCAGGTGGGGGTGTGGTCCCAACCCCGAACCCCGCCCCCTAAAAAATCTATACCTACATCCCTGAACTAACCCAAGGTCGCTCAGCTGGCATGTATTGGAGTGCACAGGCTAATCTAGTTCCCCAGATAAGCCTCCACAGCTCAAGTGGCAGAGAAGGAATCAAACCCAGTTCTCCAGATTAGAGTGCACCTGCTCTTAACCTCTACACCACTGCTGCTCCTGCTTCAGTATAAGGCAGAAGATTCATGTGTCCATGATCTGTTTGTAACAGTAGCCCTATCAGCTCCGCAATAAAAGCTTATATCAACCAGTTCTTCCCAACAAGCTTCCAGCCCAACTCCTCTTCCTTACCAGGATGTAATCAGCCCAAACGTCCCGGGCAGATTGTAGCGCTGCCTGGCGAAGCTTCATAACATGTTCATAACGGGCATTTGACCAGTGCTTGGGACCTTCTTCATCTGGATAAGTCCTGCAAGGAAAAATAAGGCCCACGATCAGGACTCTGAAAGCAGTAAAACTTCCCCTTCCAAGTACTGACGTCATTCTGTGTGCTTGGACTAGGTGTACAATTGTTAGAAATTAAGAGGATTCAGGCATGGTGATGTTCAGTATCCCAAAGATCTGGGGATGAACAGGTAGAGTGACAGGTTCTCTGTCACAGAGAACATGCCCAAATTGGCATTTTGAGAAGGGTAGATGAACTTTAACTCCACAGAGACCTGTCTAATCCATTCTATGCTACAACTCCAACAGCTGAAGAGTTCACAGTATACCCTGATGGGCAGTCCCTTGAATGGTCATGCTTGCATATGGCCATGCTCCAAAACCAGCCCTAAGAACTTTGAAACCAATGTTTGTGATACTGGGCTCAAGATTCAGCATCCTGGCACCCTCCGCTTTCTTTTTCAAAAAGCAAAAATCAATTAATAACCAACGTTCTAGTCCTCAAGACTGAAAAGATAACACTTGGAAGGGACAGGGGTGAACCTGTGGACATTGTCTACTTGGATTTCCAAAAGGCTTTTGACAAAGTTCCTCACCAGAGACTGTTGAGAAAACTCAGCAATGAAGGAATAAGAGGGGAAGTCCTCCTATGGATTACAAACTGGTTGAGAAACAGGAAACAAAGAGTGGGTGTAAATGGGAAGTTCTCACAATGGAGAGATGTCGGGAGTGGTGTCCCCCAAGGATCCATTTTGGGACCAGTGCTCTTTAACCTATTCATAAATGACCTGGAAGTAGGGGTGGGTAGCGTGGTGGCCAAGTTTGCAGATGATACCAAATTATGTAGGGTGGTGAGAACCACAAAGGATTGCGAAGAGCTCCAAGCGGACCTTGATAAATTAGGTGAGTGGGCTCAGAAATGGCAAATGCAGTTCAATGTAGCTAAATGTAAAGTGATGCACATAGGGGCAAAAAATCCAAACTTCACATACATGCTACAAGGGTCAGTGCTATCAGTCACAGACCAGGAAAGGGATTTAGGCGTCTTAGTTGATAGTTCCATGGGAATGTCAACTCAATGCATGGCAGCTGTGAAAAAGGCAAACTCTATGCTAGGGGTAACTAGGAAAGGAATTGAGAATAAAACTGCAAAGATTGTCATGCCCTTATATAAAGCAATGGTGCGACTGCACTTGGAGTACTGTGTCCAGTTCTGGTCGCCGCATCTCAAAAAGGATATTGAGGAGATAGAAAAAGTGCAGAAAAGGGCAACAAGGATGATTGAGGGACTGGAGCACCTTCCTATGAGGGAGAGGCGCTGCAGCGTTTGGGGACTCTTTAGTTTGGAGAGGAGGCGGCTGACTGAGGGGGATATGATTGAAGTCTGCTACAAAATTATGCATGGGGTAGAAAATGTTGACAGAGAGAAATTTTCTCACAATACTAGGAATTCCACAGGGGGGGCATTCATTGAAAATGCTGGGGGGAAGAATTAGAACTAATAAAAGGAAACACTTCTTCACGCAACGTGTGATTGGTGTTTGGAATATGCTGCCACAGGAGGTGGTGATGGCCACTAACCTGGATAGCTTTAAAAGGGGCTTGGACAGATTTATGGAGGAGAAGTTGCTTTATGGCTACCAATCTTGATCCTCTTTGATCTGAGATGGCAAATGCCTTAACAGACCAGGTGATCGGGAGCAACAGCCGCAGAAGGTCATTGCGTTCACATCCTACATGTGAGCTCCCAAAGGCACCTGGTGGGCCACTGCGAGTAGCAGAGAGCTGGACTAGATGGACTTTGGTCTGATCCAGCTGGCTTGTTCTTATGTTCTTATGTTCTTAAGGGAACAAGCAATGACAGGTTAAATCTCAGACGTCCAGTTCAAGGGTGGATCTGAGAGGTTGCTGCAAAGGTCGCAGAGGGGGTCTTCTTCATCTTACCCACCACTTTACTCCACCCTGACAAGCAAGTGAAGCAAGTTGTGCTAAACAAGAAACTATGTGCAAATATGCTTCATTTGTACAATTTACACAAAAAAACCCCCAGCTTTTTTGGTACTCATGTAGCTGGACTTTCAAAATGCTACCAGATACAGCAGGTGAGGTTAACAGCATCAGAAGAGCCCTTTTGGATCAGACCACCAGTCTATCTAGCCCAGAATCCCACCTCATGCAGTGGCCAACCAGTCCTTCTGGAGGGCCAACAAACAGGGCATACAGGCCAAGACCTATATAATAACACAAGAAGAGCCCTGCTGGTGCAGACCAGTGGTCCATCCAGTCCAGTATCCTTTCCCATAGTGGGCAACCAGAATGCCAACAAACAGGGCATAGAGACCGCAGCCTTCCCCTGATCTTGCCTCCTGGCGCTAGGATTCAGAGGTTTATTGCCTCTGATCATGGAGACTAGCTACAAAGGCTAGGAGGCAATGGTACACCTCTCTTTCATGGATCCATCTAATCCCATTTTAAAGCCGAATCTCCTTCTAAGTTAGTGTATTAATTTCTTTTGATTATTGTTGAGTAAATGCACATAGTCGATATTAGCAGCTTCTTTTAAAAAGTGTTTCCAAACCAAAAAGAGCAAAGATCAGAGGAAAAACTATTGAAAATATTAAATGGGGGGGGGGGGCAGTTATACAAAATGAATATATACCAAGAACTTGGTACTTTTTCAGCCTTTGCAATTACCCAAGTTCAGCCATTCTGGTAGGGCAATGGCTGTGCAGACCCCCTGATTCTATATGAGCAAAGAAAAAGACAAAAAGAATTCAGCTTCTTGGGGTACTAACTATGCATTTTCCTCACACACTCCCTGGGTGCCAATGATCAGATACATGACACTCCAGCTCTCATGGTCATGACGAAGTCTCAGTAACTTCGGGGACAATTCAGACTGGCACTGTGGTGCAGAGAGAGGGAGTTTTCAGTACTCCCCCATCGCATCATTTTCCCTACCCTTAAATGATAACGCGGGGGGAGTGCTGTTCGGAGCAATTGTAAGAAGGTCTATTCTTCAGTAAATTCCATGTTATTAAATGGGGACTACTCTCAAGAAAGGGTCTTTAGGACTGCAGCCTACATCTACTAACATTTCCAGTAGCTTTGTGTTTCAGTGGCCTCTGCAGAACCCTACCTCTCCTCTTCACTAGAATAAACTATACAAAATGATAACAATTGTACAATTATGTAAGAGAAAAGTATGCAACTATGTTAGACAAGTATGATGTACACAAGCAGTAGAATGCAAACTATCTGAGCTCAGAATTTTACTTTGTTCAGGGAATACCCTGCACTGAACTGCATATCAAAACTTTGGTGTGAACCAAGATTTCTGCAAACAGATCTGCTCATGCTGTCATTACCAAACCAGATTACTATGCCTGCAAAATGTAAAAAAGGAAGCGGACTGCGAAGCATAGCTGTAGCTAGAATGTAACTTCTTTGGACTTGGCACCACCTCCAAATCCAGCTCTAGTTGGCTTGTTCTGTCCGAGCTCCCTCTGCTCTTTTTTAAAGTGCACCTTAGTAGACCACATGCCTCTCACCACCTCCCACCCCCATAACTACTCACTCACCTGGGTTGGTCCATGGGACGCCATTCCACTGAATGGTACATACTCTGAACATTGACCAGCCATTCCCGAAGCACAGCTGTTGTGTTGTCCACATTGTGGTCAGTCGCCACCCTGCAAAGATGGGGACAATGAGACGCAGCCTGGTATTCCTTTTACCATTCCAAAGCCACCCACAGCAGGTCATGTAACCCCTAGCTCAGAGCCCTAACTTGCCACCCTTGGGAAAACGAGGAGCAACAGCAAAAATAGCCTCCATGTAACGATGCTCTAGAAAGTTTTCCTAGCCCCTACAGTAAAAACAAAAATACTAAGGAAACATAAAGACATGGGGCCTATAATGTTATTCAGGGGCAACATCACATTGATCGACCCCAAACTCTGCCTTCCCCAACCCCTCTAAATCTCGCAGCAGAGACAGTGTATAGAACTCTAGTAACACCAGCACTCCAGGATATATATGCTCGATTCCTAAAATGCTGTGGGCAAAACTTCTGACAATCCCTTCATTTATAGCCTGACTTTCTCTCTGAGATTCAAGGCAGATTGCAAAATACAGAAAACTGTTCAGACAGCAAAAGATATCCAGTAGACAAAAAAATAGTACTAGGATTATAGAACTGGAATGCAATGTCAACAAAAACCCATCTAAGGCATGACATGCCACAATGCAGAAAGTAGGTTACAAAGGTAGAAGATAATTCAATAAATACAAGGGGGTGCATACTGATAACACTGCAATAGCCTACAATCCTGTTCTCTTATTAAAGTGACCTCCTGAACTGTTCCATTATGTGTGTGTGTGTAAAATGCCAGCAAGTGGCAGCCAACTTATGGCGACCCCATAAGGTTTTCAAGTCTCATGCCACAGTTCTAATCCCTTTATAAAAACACCCTCTTGAAACATTTCCGTTTTGCATGTTTTGTGAAATTATAAAGGGGGGGGGGCTTCCTGATATCCTCAGGCAGGTCATTCCACAAGAAAGGCACCAGCTCCAGATTTGCAGAGAAATGTCTTCTGTGGAAACTTCCTTGTATTATGGTCTCACATAAGATCCTGATATCCAGAGAGAAGGACTATTTAGTAAATGTACTTATATATTTGGAAAGGCATTTGGTTACTTTTGAAAAAGCTTAGAACAAATATATTTTGAATTTATTCCTCATCTTTTTCTCTCTTCCCCCCTTTTGTTTGCTCTTATAGAAGAAGAGCCATTCAAGTGAAATTTGAAATTCAGTTTGGAAACTATGTAGGTGAATTTTTACAATGAAAAGTGTTGTATTATTATTTATATGAAAATTTAGGTTTAATATTGAATAATATGAATGTTTTATTTTTTATATAGCGTAAGAAAAAACAGTTGTGCTCCTACAGGAGTAAGGAAAAAAAATACTTTGTACAACAATTGTACGTGCATATGGGAAGGTTCTTTGGGTTTTTGTTAATTATATGAAAATGAAAGGATTAGATAGACTTTTATATATTGACACTTGTATTTATACATTTCAGATTGGCTTGACAAAGGACTGCCGAAATAAAAACCTAATCTAGAGGTTTTATAGCCATATCTGACGGTGTACTTACCCAAAAAAATTTTTTTGTATATTTGTGATAGAAAGAATGTTGAAATGATACTCACCTAGTGAGTTGGAGTACGCATGGGTGTAATGTTTGTGACAGTACCTGTTGTACACCTGCCTTGTTTATTATGGCAAGATGAGAGTACGGCACTCAAGGTCTGGAACAGAAATGAATGTCAAAAGATGCTTAAGGGCTTTGACCTCTAGAGTGGGGCAGAGGGAAGAATGGGGAGGCCTTCTCACTCCCTATTAGAAATACACCTTGAGCTCTTCACCACTGACTGAAGTCCACAAAGCCTTGCCAAAAATGAGTGAACAAAAGCCATCCCTTTCTCACTCTGCTTCTGAAGTGCTCGCTCCCATCCAAAGCAATCAGAATAGAGCTAAACAATAAAGAACAACAATAGTTCTGCATTTCTTCCCCTCTCCTTCCCCATCTTGACTACTGTTGGTGAAAAAATCTTTCAAAAATAGGTACAGTTATGGGGAAATGGATTACTTTCTCAGCACGTTCCTCTGTTGAGGGCGGGGTACAGCTGGTAGTCTGTTACAATAGTGAAAAAAATGGGAGATCGTCTCTCTTAAATCCTCCACAACGACTTCAGGCTTGCCATATAAGTGCATGAGATGTTTCTACCTGCATTCGTTCCTGGCAAGTTTTAAGGAGGACATGGACAACTGAAGAAAGAGGGCAGATGAGGCAGACTGATGCTGTGAGAATACAAGTGTCATTCCAAGCACCTTAACGCTGTTCAGGAAGGGAATAGTGTTGCTGTAGAACTCAAGAGAGGCCTCACTTATGCGTGGCTTTCCCTGTGCTGCAGCATGGGAAGAAATCTTCTAAAGGTACTTGTCTTCCTTCACAATAGATCCTCAAGTTACTGCAGCTTTCAGCTATTGGCCAGAAGCTCCCAAGTATGTTGAAAGAGTCAGAGTCTGGTTTACCAACTGTATCTGGCCCTACAGCCTGTTGGGCACCACACTAGAGATCACCGGAGTCAGCCATGGCCTCCACACACCAACAGACTGCTGATGGGCTCCTGCTTTTAAGACCCAGCTTGATGCCAACAAGATCCCCTTGGAGTTTTCTAGGTCACCTTACACAGCAGTGGCATAGTGGTTAAGAGCAGGTGCACTCTAATCTGGAGAACCAGGTTTGATTCCCTGCTCTACCACTTGAGCTGTGGAGGCTTATCTGGGGAACTAGATTAGCCTGTGCACTCCAACACATGCCAGCTGGGTGACCTTGGGCTAGTCACAGCTTTTCGGAGCTCTCTCAGCCTCACCTACCTCACAGGGGGTTTGTTGTGGGGTGGGGGGAGAGAAGGAGATTGTAAGCCCGTTTGAGTCTCCTTGCAGGAGAGAAAAGGGGGGTATACATCCAAACTCTTTTTCTTATGTAGTGGTGGTGGTGGTGGTGGTGGTGGTGGTGGTGGTGGAAAGGACTATCAAGTCATAGCTGACATGGCTACCCCATAAGGTTCAAGGCAAAAGATATTCAGAAATGGTTTGTCATTGCCGGCCTCTGTGCAGCAACCCTCGACTTCCTTGGAGGTTTCCATCCAAATACTAACCAGAGATGATTCCTTTTAGTTTCCAAAATCTGACAAGATCGGGACAATCTGGGCCACTAAAGAAAGACAATTCTCTTTGGCCTTTCTCTACAACTCGGAGTTTCTCTTCTTCTTTTCAAATGGGTAATCTCATGATGTTCTGGGGTGGTTCCAAAGTGTTACTTTCTCACATTTCCTCATTTTTTCCAAAGAGCCAAACTGCAAAGTGGTGCTCAGCATAACTGTCCCACTGAGCCTTTGCAGTGGAGTCAATCATTAGGACTGCCTCGTTTAACGAATTGACTGCAACTCCATTCTTACACATACAGCAGGAATCCTCAAACTCTGACTTGGTGCTTGTTCAGAGGACTACCTTAACTGCTTTAAAGTAATTAGGAAGCTGATTTTTACTAAAATGTTATTTTTTTAAACCTCAAGTGTTTGGCCCTTTCCGCATGGGCCAAATACAGAGTCCCAGGGACGCTAAAAACAGCATCCTTGGGAGACTGTTCGCAGCAGCGCCAGCAACTCCCGAGCGGTGCGAAGCTGCTGTTTCTTTTTCGGAAACAGTGGCTTCCAACCACTGCCATGCGAACGGCAGCAGCTGGAAGGCGCCATTTCCCCCCCTTTCCC
The DNA here is from genome assembly GCF_021028975.2 of Sphaerodactylus townsendi. Lineage (NCBI taxonomy): Eukaryota > Metazoa > Chordata > Lepidosauria > Squamata > Sphaerodactylidae > Sphaerodactylus > Sphaerodactylus townsendi. The sequence continues at coordinate 154,548,853 of NC_059427.1, read as the reverse complement.
GAACGCCTTACCGTCCCTCCGGCCTTCCTGCGTGTCGCACAGGCCAGGGGACATGCCCCCCCTGCCCTGCGACTCCAGAGCTGTCGCACAGGCCAGGGGGGCATGTCCCCTGGCCTGTGCGACGTGCAGGAAGGCCAGAGGGACAGTAAGGCGTTCAGGGGACGGTACAGCCTCAGCGCAGGCTGCACTGTCTTCCCCACCCCTACTGGGACCGTTCGTGCGAACGGTCCCAGGGGGGGTTTGTCGGCGTCGTTTACGCCGACGCACCCCCGCACCGTGGCCGTGCGGAAACGGCCTCTGTAAAAATTTCACCTGGGAGTTACTGTTTTAGAACTGGCACCCATCTGCCATACAGGGGGAGATACCTCTCCTAAGACAATGACAATTGTGCTTGTCTCCATTCTTATACAAATGCAAAGGTAAGCTGACCTAATCATTAATTACAATTATTTGACTTCTTTAATGACAATTATTAAACTTTTTGTAAGGAGCGCCAATACAATGCAGATTAAGCATTTTGAACAATCTGACATTCCAAATTAGGGGTGCCCAACATGGTCACATGGGCAGCATGATGCCAGCTGACATTTTTTTCTGGCACCCATCAAGTATTTTTAGGAAATGGGTGGGGTGAGGTAGGGCCAGCAAGGGTTCTGAATGACTATTGGAGATTTGATTGGTTGTGCAGCTTTTTTAAAAAACATGGCTTTGGCAGTAGCTGTTACCATAAAACAAGGATCCACATGGTATTACTGAAGAGAAGCTGTGGCAATCATTTTGCAGCTGGCTCTACTTCCTGTGGCAGCCATGTTCTTGTTGCGCCCACCATGCCGTGTCAGAATTCCAAATATGCCCGCAGGCTCAAAAAGATTCAGGACCTCTGTTCTAACGAATAATATTTGAGCATAATGCCTGTGTCTTTGATACTTGGAACTTGTATGCCAATAAAGGCTTGTTGTTGTTGTTGCTGTTGTTGATACTAGGAACTTTTGTGAACACAGCTGGCAACATACCAGGGAATGCTGGGATAGTCACATTGCCCTTCTTTCTGGAGTTTCACAGCCTCTTGTGGGAAAGTCACTGGCACAATGAGGTATTGTGACACACATCAGGGCAGTGCAACTCAGATGGAACACAGAACCACGGTTTACCTTAGTTAAGATTAGTTTACAGAGCACAATTGCTCAAAAACCTTGTTTGCATAGACACACACTGGTTCTACTGCCTTTTTCTCTGGCCTGATACCCCCTAGCTATAGAGACCAACTAGCACAGTGGTTCTCAACCTGTGGGTCGGGACTCCTTTGGGGGTCGAACGACCCTTTCACAGGGGTCGCCTAAGACTCTCTGCATCAGTGTTCTCCATCTGTAAAATGGATAAATGTTAGGGTTGGGGGTCACCACAACATGAGGAACTGAATTAAAGGGTCGTGGCATTAGGAAGTTTGGGAACCACTAGCAACAAGCCAAGGTGGTTCACATTCACAAGTCACATGAAAGCACGCTTGAGGCTAGTTGTGGTTCATCAACCAAAATCATGGTTTCTGATCCTGGTTGGAAAGACCCTAATTAACCCTAGTTAAGAGAGTAGCCTGCATTCAGACAACCATACCAGCTACCTACAAACCTATTTGTCCACTAAAGTCATCTTCTGAGACTGTGGATCAATTGCCTCCACCTTCTGAGATCAGGCAATAGTTCATGGGACCAAATCTATGAATTCTCTCAGGATGGAGACCTGCCTGCCTCTTGTATGGTCTTCTGCCAGTAGGTGAAGATTTTGTTTTTGTTTCACATAGGTGATCCCTTCCTCCCTCCCTCCACTTTGTTGATTTGATGTTTTTGTATGTGTATTTTTGGTTCATGGATGTGGTTGTTTTAAATGCTTTTAAAGATGCATTTCCATGAGATATGTTTGTAATCAGTTTGTTTCTCGGTGGCCCTGAAGAGGCCAGCAAGGCAGGGCATACATTTTGGAAATAAATAAAAGAAAATAAACCATTTTACATCCGTCTTACAATGGGGATGCCTCTCTTTCTCAAGCAGTACAATGTAGACAGCCACACAAGTCAGCAGAGTCCACAGTCTCACTTTTCCGAAGAGGCCATTGTAAAGCTTGATCAGTTTTAAACAGGCACATCAAACAAACTTCACATGTGGATCTAAGAGAAGATTCCCAAGCCTACAATAATTTGCATTTTGACAATGCAAACCTAAACAGACTCAGAAATGTGTAACTCTCTTTAGGATTGCACTGCAAACAGTCCACTATGCCTAAAACTTTTGCAAACTTAAATACATTTGCAAACTTAAATACATTTGCAAACTTAAATACATTTATGACTTATGTCCACATAGGCTATGATTTTGGAAAGAGAATGTTAGCCAAACCATGCCTTTTTAGTACAGGATAACTGTATTGCTTAAACCTGACAAACTGCCACGTATGAATCAGCTCCTCCTGGTCTCCACACCCCCAGTCAGATAAATGCCTTTTGCTGCTGGGACAGCAAAGCAGAGTATCAGTGTCATTCCCTTAGCCGGTTGCCAGCACAGGAGTGTGGAAAGTCAGGATTATGTGATCAGTGTTTTTAAAACTTCCTGAATATATATAAGATGGAAGATGTTCAGAGGAAAAGCACCCTTCAGAAGGGGCCACGCTGCACATGAAATGGTGGTTCCAATTTTTAAAGCCGGTCTTTGCCAGAGGGAGCAAACTGCCTGTCTCTGAGCACGTGCAGAGGCAGTGAGAGCCAGAAAGCAGAATGTTTTAAGGGGGTCTCAAAACTGATTTTGAAGCTACTGATTATAGAAGTAAATTGAACATGTTAATTCAAGGAGAACAGAACTACATAAAAAAACCCCAACTCATACAGCATATTTGCCTCCATCCCTTGAACCACATATATTAGCTTGCAATGCAAAGAAAGCAACATATCTAGATATTTATGAATACCCTGGCCTGTTTTATGTATGATTTCTGAAGAAAAGCATCATAGAACACATATGCAGCTAGGTGATTATAAAATCCCCATAGAAGTTTGGTAAAACCGTGCAACTTTATGGCATAAACTGTTTGCTAGTTGTAGGACAGTTCTCACTGCACTGAAACTGCCAAATTCCACGTTACATTGTCACTTCCCCTATTGCCAGTAAGGGGTGAAATTCTTATCGCTCTCTAGTGAAGAACGCTCTGAAAACCGGAAAGGTGCGTTTTGAAAAGAAATAAAAGTCCTCTTCAGAAGGGGCTACTCTGCATTCGCTCAGAGGCATTTAAAACAGGCAGCTTTTTGTATAAACTTGAAAGCTCATTTATATTGTTTCTATTATTTCCTCGCTCCCGCTCCCCAAAAAAAGCGTGGCAGGAAAGTGCAAAAACACACAACCCTAAAAATTATTCCGCCGCAGACGGGTCTCTTTGGCGGAGTTTCTTTGGCAAAGGGTTTTTCGCAAGAAGTGGAGGGGGGGGGGGCAGGCCCCCTCCTGTTCCTTCCGTGAACTGAGCGGAGGCTGCCTCCCAAGGCGAGCCGCGTTGCCTGGCGCTGACTCCCGGGAGTAAGGCACGGCAGGGGCTGCAGCCTGCCGCGGGGAAGAAGTAGAGCCACTCACTCACCACAGCGCGATGCGGTCCTTGGGGTGGCGCAGCCTCTCCAGGCAGCCCAGCGCCGCCGGGAGGGAGTGAGCCGCGTTGCGGGCCAACAGCGCCAGCAAGACCCGCGGGGGCCGCAGGGGGGACTCGGGCACCCACCGCTCCTCCGGGAAGTAGCCCCCCGCTGGGCGCGCGCCCCACGCCGCCAGCGCCAGCAGCAGCAGACCCAGCCGGGAGCCCCCGCGCGGCATGGTCCCCTTGGCTGGCTGACTGTCCGTCCTCCGACAGGAAAGGCCGCCTTAAAGGGGCACGGGGCGAGCTCCGAGGATGGAGAGCGGGGAAACCCCGGCTTTGGAAAGGGGCGGGCCGGGGAGGGAAGGCCCTTCCCTTTAAGAGGAGCATTTCTGCCCGCCGACCGGAGCAGTGCCAAAGCGAAGGACCCGCGCCCGTCCTGGGTGGAGGATTTTCTTAGGCAAGAGATAACTGGATGGGAGGCGGTTTGCCATTGCCTATCATCGCAGCACGACCCTGGTATTCCTTAGCAGTGTCCCATCCAAATACTTCTAAAAGCGTGTGGCTGGCCCAAAGTCACTCAGAAAGTTTTCATGGCAAAGTGGGGATTCGAACCTGAGTTTCCTGGATCCTAGTCCCACACTTTAACCTACTACATCTGGACAGAATTACTGCTTTCTGATCCGAACTCACTGCTTTTTAACGGAGAGGCCTTCTCAAAAAAACTAGTTTGCAGTTTATCTCCAATCACCCCCCACCTCCCCAAGCTTGCAATCTAAAGATTTTGTTTGTTTCAAAATTTTACCACCACCCCTCCTTCTTTATGGTTCAAGTATGGTGATCTGCTTTGCAGAGTGTTTTTTTGTGGTAGAGACCCATCATTTGGTAATTCCTGGGAAGGCACTGGTTCTGATGTAATCATGCCTAATAATTTGATGGAGGCATTGTTGGTAATTGTGGCGAAACGGGCTTGCTTTTGGCTGGCAGGCCCTACTTCGCACTCTGCACACCCCCAGGAGTTACCGACTTTTCCTGGGGAGGGCTAACTTTCTCTTTGGGTATGCTGCCACCACCTGATCATTTGAGGACTGCCTGCTGGGGAAGATCAGGATTTCCCAGCTTCCTTTCCAACTGCACAAGGCCCCTGCCTCAGTTTCCCCTTGGTTCCCCTCTCCTGGGTTCCACAGGGTAGACTGGAGATCCTGGAGGAAAAGCTGCTCAGCCTTCCTCTACACTCCCCTGTTTAAATATGGCGTGTCCAAGACAGTAGGGCATAGAAGTGGTACAAGAGAACTTTCCTCCACAGCTAAGGTTTTAAAAAGTATTTATTAAAAAAGAAAATAATGATTACCACCATATGTTTTAGCACACACCAGATTTATGCAAGGGTTACAAAATAAAAGGAGATAAAGCCGCAAATCCTCTTTCTATCACTAATACCACATACCCTGGCTAAAAGATGAATTTGTAGAAAGCAGGGTGGGTCCTTAAAGCTTAAAATGTTGCCATTGGCAAAGAGCTCCCATTACCTGGCTGAGCACATGGTCCAGAAAGGGGCTGCCGCCTTCCCAGTTCAGGCGAGAGCTCTGCTCCCCTCCAGAGAGACCTGAGCCAAGAGACCTCGCCCCTCTCTTCCCCTCAATTTATCAGATCCCAGACCCCACCCTCCTTTGACCAGGTCAGACTGGGTCAAGATATCATTTCCCCCTAGGTCAGGTAGCATTTCCTGATGTTTCTCTGGGATTTCTAAGTCCTCCAAATCTCTGGTACCTGGTTGGAGAAGGAGAGGATGAAAGAAAAAGGAAACAGAAGGGGGGGGGGGGAAGGAGCCATTTCTCCACAGTAATCCTAGTACTTTTGACTTTTGAATCATTTGTTGGATGCATCCACCTAGTTGCTGTGGGAGAACAGCAGAAAAGCTGATACATGTACCTTCCACAGCCCATTTTAAAGAGATAGGTCTTGGGGTGGCCCCCTCTCTCATTGGTGGATTTAAATTGTTACCGCGCTGCTCAGGGTAACACTTTCCTTGCTCTAGAGTATCCCGCTCTCGGCAGCGCCCAGGAACCCAAGCAAGACCCGACAAGGCTCGGATATATAAAAGAGATTTATTGAGATGCTGACCTAAGTGTCAGCACCTCCCTTCCGCACCAACACTGCGCTGCCTAGCAGCCTTACAACACCTTAAGTACACTTTCTCCCGTCGGGAGCCCGGGAGAATCAAAGACAGCCCACCACCATTCAAAACAACCAATCATTCATTTTACCGCAACATTGCGGGAACCAATCAGTGTCCGATGGGCATCCTCTTCTCAAGTTTCGGCGCCAAGAGTAGGCTGGCGAGCGATGACCGTGATCCCACTGACCGGGGGGACACACAAAAGGTTTTGCCTCTCCAGGTGTCGGAGGTCAGGAAGCTTAAAAGAGGCGATGACGGTGAGTCCCCTTATCTGCACTGCTGACCGAGATTAGAGCAGGGAGCAAAGGCGCGCTTCGGCTGAGGGGTTTCACCGCTTTGTCCCGTGTTAATTACGCATCAGGGGACTTTTACGTGAATGGGATAAGTCCGGGTGGGGCAGAGATGGCTCTCTGCCCCGCGCCAAGGAGGTTCCATACAAGCACAAATACAGGGAAACTTACAAATCCTATTTCTACCTAATACAAATCAGTTCCTACCTAAACAAATACAAGACAGAAATAAATTTTCCAATTGTTTTTAGTTCAGACATAGTCCAGGAGCGGGATTCTCTCCTGGCTCCGCTATCAAAATCACACCAGAATGCTCTGGGCTGTAAGACAAGGTCACCCCAAATCTGTAAATGCCCAACACACCCTGACATTGCAAAAGTTTGGGTCCCCTACACCTCATACATCAGACCACTTGAAAAATGCCACCTTGTGGTCCCCCGCCCCAAGATGCATTTGGAGAGATATCATCCCCCCGAAAGAAAACAAAAATGTTGCGGGGTTGGCGCCCCAGATTACATTTTGTGCAACAGAAGGCACTCCAAACCCCACAAGGCAGCTTCATCTCATCACTGGGGTACTTCTGCAATGCCCCAAGCATTTTGGAGCACTCCTCTAAAAAAACAGCAATGCTATGTTCTGTCACCTGTTCCTATTTGGTAGGACTATCATACGTTTAGTCTTAATCTTTGTTTGTTTGTTTTTTAAACATATCAGGGTGTACAGCTGAATAAGCAGGAGTTTTTTGGGTGTGTGTGTTTAAGGATTTAGTGTTTGGGTCCCCCCCAAATATTCTAGCCTAATCTCCATGGTAAAAACACACAATGGACTCCCATGGGATTTTTTTTAAAAAAAAAAGATCAGGGTGTACAGTTGAATGAGCAAGGGATGGGAGGAGGGGTCCATGTGATGGGGTGGGGGGGGCTGTGTGTTTAAGGATTAAATGTTCGGGTCCCCCGCCCCCAAATATTCTAGCCTAGTTCCCATTGTAAAAACACTCCCTATATATTTGAGGCTAATCATCAAAACAACTACTGATCTCCCCACCTTACAGATCTTATACATTGTTACTTCACCCACACGCCACACACACGCAGAAAGGGTTTGGGGAAATGTTGAGAAACTGACCATGTTACAATACATGTTACAACTGTAACTTGAAAATGCTGTGACTTGGTTGAAGACACTCTCTCTTTGGTAAGAGGGGTGCATTTTTTATTCGGTTTAGAAGAAGGTTAGGGTTGCCAAGCTCCAGGAGATGACTGGAGATTGGTAGAAGAAAGCTGATTTTTGCTGCAAAAACGTGACACTCTTTTCAGCTGTATTAAACAATCCTTTGGGGAGGGGGCAACAAACCCCAACTGATTCCTTCCCTGCACAATACTAACTGTTCCCAGCATTCTGCTACGAGACAGGAAGGGGAGGGGGTAGTAGAGAGGTCTGTAAAACACCACAATTGGAAACTCCTCTCTTTCTCTCTGAGTTTTAAATGTTGGTGGATGCATCATGCAGGAGGGAAAAATGGATTATTAAGAAGGTATGCGAACTGGGGGAAGGAGGGGGAGCTATGTGCAAAACTCTGTATGAGCTTCTAAAAAGGGGGGAGGGAGGAGCATGTTGTATAATGTTAGGAGCCAGAAACATCTCACTCTGTGTATGTCATGTAGCTTTCCTCATTAATGGCTTCTCTTGTTTTCTGACCAAAGGAAATAAAATGTGCATAATTGTTTCCCCTCAAGACAGCGGAGTCAGTTTTCCCTTCAAACATCCTCTCTAACCTTCTCACCCAGTATGTAGAACAGCTGTCGTTTGCCATTGGAGCAAAGCTACTGCAGTTCTTTTCCATTTTGGACACTGTATAGAGACTTCCAAAGCCGTCATCACTTCCCCTTGACCGCAACATTGGCATCAAGGAACAAGGCCTATGTCAGTGGGAGGATATTCTTTTTCATCTTTGCACACCCAGTGATGTTCAGTAGTAAATCAAAGACAAAGAATGCGTCTCTGCTCAGTTCAAACATGACAGTTCATGATCGCTTATAGTGTTTTGACCGGCACTGGGAACATCCTTCTAATAAAATACTTGAGATCATGACTTGAAACATTCCTATTTTTCTTTTAGCCTTTTTTAAAAACATCCAGCCTGATCTGGGAACTTTTGGGTACTGTTAAGAGAACTCATCCATCTTTTCAGCACTGTGGCCTATTTCTGTGGTGTTAAGCCTGCTCTATTCCACTGGAGGTGAAAGTGGAGGGGGAAAGTCATATAAATGAATGCTCCTCATTTAGAACTAGGTGTCAGATTCTGCCCGTGCCTTTTTGTTAACAAGAGTTTTGCATGTTTGTGATTCATGTGATTGTGCGCTGGAAGGTGAATCCCCAACCCTCCTCTGCCATAAAGGTTGCTGAGTGACCTGGAACCAGCCATTCTGTCTCAGCCTAACACAGCAAAGGTGCACAAAGTGTAGGTAAAGCTTTATTCAGTCACTAAAATACTTGATAATGAAGAGGAGAGACAGAGGTAGTGTTTTAGCTATATCACTAGTTGAGAGAAAGAGGCTAAGTAATTTTTGTAAAATGTAAATAATTAACAAATGTAATGGAAAATCATAGTCACAATTCTAAGGGCTAAAAAAGAGTACAAAAGGAGGAGGGAATAATTTTTTCTGATGCCATCAACAAATTATGGTTCTTTTAACTTTGTGAGGGTGGAATGTTTTAGCTGTTCATGTTTTTAATGTATTTAATTATTGTGAACCGCCCTGAGCCCTTTGGGGAGGGCGGTATATAAATTGAACAAATAAATAAATAAATAAAATTTTATGCATAAAATTATACAGAAACCTTAACAGAATTCTCAAAATCTCAAAGTTATTGCTTTTAAAATATTGCTGATATTCCACAACAGATTGGTTAAAAACACTGAATTACTGTCATAGTTTTCTTAACTTTTTCTCACAATATAAAATTCATATTATTGTAAGGAATTCCATAGAAGCAGAAATAAAAGGCTCTTTGGTGTAAAAGACCGTTTATTCAGACATCTTAGAAAGCTCAAGTACACGCAGTGGCAGGAATAAGATCTCCCGCCAGAAACACAGGTTATAACTCTGTACATCCCATCCCCTCCGATTCCCATGGGAGCGAGTCTCATCTCCCTACGCAGAGATAAAGGTCTCCGCCGGGCTGGCCCATGCGCCGGGCTGTGGGTAGATGTAGTCAAAGGCCAGGCGGCTGCTTATATCTCATCAACACCATTGAATCCTTTACACGCTGCCTCGCTTAAAGAAGACCCCTTTAGGTTTGCAATGTCGGAAGAAGCTGGAAAGCAGAAATAAGAAGGGCCTATAAGGCGTCAATATTTTCGGAGAATAAACCCATTGATTATGCCCAGAGGAATACCCCACCCGCAGAAGACTAGCCTTCATATTGTAAAGCGTTTGCGATTAAGCTTGAGAGTCCAGGATGGCGTCAATTCGTAATGCTTGTAGCCCATCAATAATAGTGGATGGGGAGCCTCTCTCCGGTAGTCGTGCCGAAACATCGAGCAGGGGAGCCTCGCTTAGGTAAACTTGGAATGGAAGACAGGATGAATATGTTACTAAGAGAGTTAGGCAAATCCAATCGGGCCAGTGACATCATTAATCGCACTTTAGTATCCTGTGAAAAGGTCTGATCTTTTGCCTAGTTTAGAAATTTATGCCGTCTCTGAGATTTTTGGTGAGACAAATACGCCCCGAAGCCCTGCATGAGAGGAAATCAGCCGGTGCTTATCGCGTACGGCTTTTGGGAAGTCTTTAGCCTGTTGTAAGGCAGTCCTGGACCGTTTTCCACCCTCGGCCAGGGATGAAATCCATTGTTGAAAACTCTGGAGGATCCAATGTTTCCGCCAGGCTAGTTGCGAAACAGCGGCGGGAAAGGAAAGAGGCTGACCAGACTTACAATTTGAAGGGGTTTTTTTGTACTGCTATGAACACGCATTGTTATATGGGCGTACTCCGCCATAGCGGAATTAGCTTCGCACCAATTGTCTTGGTGGTAGTTGGTGTAACAACTGCGTAAAATACTGCTCTAGGGTTCTGTTAAGTTCTCTCGACTTCACCGTCACTTTGAGCGTGGTAAGAAGTGGCCGAACGCCTAACAACCCTAGAAACTTTCCAGAACTTTGAAATGAATTGGGGGGGGCGGCGGTTGGGAGATATACTTGGTAGAGTGCGGAGTTACTTGAGCGGTAAATATGCTGAATAGTTTCTAAACTTAGGAGGCGGAGGGATGGGAAGCACATGGAATTAAAAATGGGCTTGTTTTAGAAAAATAAGAGTCCACCACCACCCACAAGACCGTGTTGCCGCCCGGCTTTCTGGCAAATCTGTAATACAAAATCCATGGAGATGACTTCCCAGAGGCGGGGAAAACCACCGGAGAGTTTCAACAGACCATGGGGCTTTCGGAAGCGATAGTAGCTTCTGCACAAGAAGCCAGGCAACCTTTAATGCGTCGATCTCAATGTCTGTATCATCGCGCCATGGCATACCGATGGCCTTGGCCGGGCCAAATGCAGAGGATTTTAGAAAGCCAAAATAATCCAGCGAGCGGAACATCATGGCGAGCCTCGAACCTGCTTCGCGAGGAGACGCATTACCAACAATCCCGCGTAAACGCATACGATACTCAAGCGCCAATTGGAATTAAGCCTTCCTCCGCCCGAGACCAGCGTTAAGCCCATACTCCCTCAAAGTTCCGTAGGAAAAGGAGAGACCAGGCTGGGAATGGAAGTGGAGAAGGAGGAGTGGATGTCTGTGAGATCGGTGACAGCCAGCCCTAATGGTGGGAGGAGAGAATAGTCGCGTGAGAATGTCCAGTAAGCTGAAAGCTCCACCCCCTCGGGTGGCGGCGAGCGCATCAGCCAGTTTATTAGTTTTCGAGGAAAAAAAATGGACCCGTGAAAAGCTTGAAAAAATGCGATTAGCGAAGTTGCTTAGCTGGAACATCTTGAGGGGTATAGAGAGGCGTGCAAGTTCTTGTGATCCAACCAAACTTGAAAGGGGTGTTTAGCCCCTTCCAGCCAGTGGTATGTAAAAATTAAGGAGAGTGCTACTTTAATGGCATACGGTCTTTATCCCCACAGTCCAGTTGAGTTCAGCGCGAATTTCTTTTGATAAAGTAGCCTGCGGACCAATATATCATCTTTTATTTCTCACCGCAGCAGGGGTACCTTGCCCCAAAGCGCTTTGTCGAGGCATCCACGTGAACCACAAAGCGAGGGAGATCTGGGTCAGGGAGTGCTTTAGGATAAGATTCGGTGGTAAAAGCAGACTTTAAAAGCTGAAAGGCTGTCTGACGTTCTTCGGACCAGGAAAGGGCCGGGCTGACTGGCCGGACGAAGTGGATCGCTACCCTTAGTAGCGTAAGAAGGTCTGTGAGAGGAGGAATCCAGTTTAGCGAATTGGGGTATAAAAGTCCGCGATAGAAATTAGCAAAACCTAGAAAAAGATTGGAGTTCTTTTAGGTTGTTGGGGAGCGACCATTGTTGGAGGACGCATCAATCTTAGCAGGATCCGGTACAGGCCCTCGGTAGAGATCCGGTAACCCAAATAGTCAATAGAGGTTTGGTGGAAGCAACACTTGGAAGGATTTGGCAAAGGGAGTTATTGAACAAAGCGTTTCAATACTTCCCGAACCAATGCTTCATGCTCCTCCATGGTTTTGTGAATAAATTAAAGCGTCATCTAGAAGTACACCACTACTCCTTGTACAATAAATCATGGAGAACCGTTGATAAGGGCCATAAAAGCTCCGGGGGGCCCATAACCCCGAATGGCATTGTTAAGTATTCAAACTGTCAAACTTTGTTAAAATGCAGTCAAGGAGTGTTCATGGCCTTCAGCAATTCTGACCCTGTGGTAAGCTTCTCTCAAGTCCAGCAGTAAAGATCGTCCTTTGCTTGAAATGGTCTAAGGTCCTTGATCAAGGCAAAGGGGTATTTATTGGACAGGAGACTGCATTGAGACCTCGGTAATCTGTGCAGAGCAGTAGGAGGCCATCTTTCTTTACAAACAATACAGAACAGCATGTGTGTGTTTGGTAGCCAGCGTATGAACCCAGCGGCGAGGTTCTTGTCTAAGAAACGCGAAGTTCCTTCTCCTCATTAGGACCTCCTCCTGGTAGATTCTGCTGGCGTTAAGCCCTGGCGCAGCCATTCACGATTTTGCAGTCAGTGTCTCTATGGGGTGGCAACTGATGCATTCTTGCTCCTGAAATGCTCTGGCTACAGATCTTGTGAAGATGCGCGGTGGGATGCGGTAGAATCGGAACATCGCTGATGAAGCCAGGGGTGTATTATTGTGTGTCAGGAGAGTCAGTTTCCCCAATTCATGTATGTTCCCGCTTAAGGGAAGGTCCAGTAATTCAAGATCCTTTCTTTCAAAGGAATTTTGGTTCATGTAACAACAACCATGGCATGCCCAGAACTATGGAGTGTTTGGCCACAAGCCAGAATAAACTAATTTTCTCCCAATGGTCGGTAACCGGTTGCATTTTGAACTGGGCGGTCATACGGCTCGAGAGGACTGCCGTCCATCTGGGTGAAAGGTATGGGCTTAGCGAGGGGACTTGGTCTAGACCTAGCTCCTCCATGCACCTGGGGCGCGGTAAACAATGGGAGCAGCCAGAATCCACAAGGGCTGAAGGCTATAATGCGAAGGTATGCTTAAGCGGGGTTGGCCAGAAGCGGCGGATTGTAATGGGGCTGCCTTCACTCCCGCGTCTGGTCGAACCCGCCATTGGGCTGAAGACGAAGCAGCTGCTTCCCCTCCTCGAGGTAAGCCGATGACGCTGCTTTGAAGCCCAGCGAGCCCGTTGAAGCCCTGATTTCGCCGTGGTGGCTTGGCAGATGGGGTGTAGCGGCGGTGGTTGGCTTCTGTTTTAGGGCAGTTGGTGGCTAGATGACCCGGGACCTCCGCTGATAAAGACACAATCCCAGTCGGCTGACGGCGGAGAGTGGTCTCAGTAGAGGCGGCTGGAAGCGGCGAGTGGGCCGCGAGTGGCGGCCAGGCGTGGGTGACCTCCGGCAGCGTACTCAAAGCGAGGCATGCCAGGATCCCAATTCAATCAATCAGCAATAGTCGCGAGGACCGAATTAAAACACCGTTTCCATAGCGGCTTACCGTCGACAGCATCCAGTATTAAGCATTTCATGCGCTCAGGCCATAGGAGAGTCGAGCAGCGCCGCCGCAATTCACGCAGACAAATTCTGCAAGCGGCGGTTGCCTTGCTGAATAGTTTTGATGGTCGGATAGCTTCATTTCCGCACCGGATCTTAGGCGAGCCCTCAAGGCTTCGGAGAATCGCGGTGCCGTCGCGGTATCTTCATCTTGCAGGTTCAAAAGAGTCACAAACCAATTAGGCTGCTGCTTGCATCAGGACTGAAGACGATGTCCGTATTTTAAATCAGACGGTATAAATCATCATAGTCCTCCATGTGGGCATCGAGTTTTAAGATGAAGTAGGAAGTTTGGAAGCCGGTCCCATCGAAGCGGGCGAGTATTGGAGGTCTGCAGTAGCCCTCTCCCGCGGCCCTTAGCAAAGCCGCGGTGATTCTGCGCAGAGTTAGGGTTGAGGCGGATTTAAGGGCGGAAGGTCGGTGGAGTATCAGCGATTGCGCTGGTGTTCGGTGGGGAGCGGTCCTTGGGAGATGGCTGGACCCAGCAGCGTGTCGCCCTCTGGCACCCGGCTGTACCCGTGACGTAGACTCAACAGGCTGTCCTGGTCTGCTGCTTCTTCAGTTCCCCTCTCCCAAGGCAATAGCTCTCTCTCCTTCGCGAGTCAATGCATCCTGATGCGCGTAAGGCTGCTTTCTCCGTTCAATTTAGCCGATTCGTCCGTTGAACAGCTGCAGTATTAGAAGTTCACTTTATTAATGCGCAAGGCCTAGTTACTTCGTGTTGGCGCTGTAAAGTTCAGTTTAGGTGTTCCAGGACTTTATCATGGACTGATAGATTCGCATATTGCCGTTGGAAGCGCCCTCTTTAGCGCGGTCAATTGAGTTAGAACTTCTTTGCTGCTGCTCCGGTCTCTCGCGGTTTTCGCTCTTGCCATGGCTGAACACGTTCCTCTTCCCATATGGCTGAAGCGTTCAGGGCCCATGCTTCTTGGGCATCGCGGTACTTTATATCCAGCTACTCTTCGATGGGAGAGGAACGAATCGAGCTGGGAGGAGCAGGCTTTCTCCGGACTCCTCGTGCGTCTGGTGCGGGCATTATACGGTGGCTCCACGGGAGCATCACGGAGTGCAACGCTGGTCAGGATCAGAGAGTCGATCGGAGAGCGATGCGGATACCCCTCAATCCTAGTATAGTCCAGTGTCACGGTGTGAGGGTCTTAGTTGAGGGCCCAATTAACGTACCCGCGGTGGTTCTTTGGGGAGCATCACCAAAATCACGAGTCAAGGAATCGTTCAATGGACTCCTGGGTTGCACATGAAAGGTGATGTTCAGGCCCGTCTCCTCCGTGACCAGGTTGCATCTGAGGTTTGTAATCCCATACGAAACGAGGTGATATCCGATCCCACAGGCTTCGATCCATGAACAGCCCCAAACGACTCATGTAAAGTCCCCATGATGCGTCTTCCGCGTCCCTCGTTCCAGCGGAGTAAAGACTTCGTGCTGTTCACGAGGGGCCGGAAAAGGAAGTCATAGCGAGACCGTTCTCCCGCTTGGTTCCTCCAGATCCAGAAGGTCGGAGACCCCTCTTTGGGGGAGCTACAGCACCTTCCCCAGAAACATCCAACCTCTCCATGCGGGAACACCAGGGTCCACTGCACTAGGAATACAGATGAATTATGATTCCTGCCACAATGTAAGGAATTCCATAGAAGCAGAAATAAAGATAACTGGTGTAGACCCGTTTATTCAGACATCTTAGAAGCTCAAGAGCCTGCGCGGTGGCAGAATAGATCTCCGCCAGAAACACCAGGTTATAACTCTGTCCATCCCATCCCCACTCAGTTCCCATGGGAGCAGGAGGTCTCATCTCCCTACGCCAGAGATAAGGTCTCCTTGAAGACTGTATCGCCGGGCTGTGGGATATGGTCAAAGACCAGGCTTGCCTCATCAACACCATTGAATCCTTTACAATTATAATATATATTTTTCTATAGCCTAATTTACACCCATCGTTTCAACTATATATTTCACTTTCCACTATTATTCTTATTTTTGATCATAGTATGCATAATACATTTTCCATCTATCCTTGAATTCTTTAATTGGACTTTTATTGGTCAGCTTTGTAATTGTTGCACATTCCATTAATTTGTTTTCCAAATTCTCTTGGCTAGGGCATTCTCCAGCCTTCAGTTTTGTTGCTACTCTACTCTGTACTACTCTGGCTGCTGTTATCAAAAATCAAAACAGTTCTGAATTTTTTTGGAATATTTTTTGGTAAAACTAACAACATAATCTAATAACATAAAGTATGGAACTTTGAAGAAGAAGCAGGATATTGCACTGAGAGTAGCAATCTGGAAACAAACAACAAATGACACTTAAAAGGAGTGTATTCTTGTTGCCCGTTGCTGGTTCTTCTTCCTTGTACAGAAATTAATTTCCTTGGAAAATATGGGTTCTTTGGAATGTGGACTGTATGGCATTATGTGAGAGCCAGTGTAGTGTAGTGGTTAAGAGCAGCTGGATTCTCATCTGAAGAACCGGGTTTGATTCCCCACTTCACCATATGAGTGGCGGAGGTTTATCTGGTGAACCAGATGTGTTTCTTCACTCCTACATTCCTGTTGGGTGACCTTGGGTTTTTTGGAACTCTCTCAGCCCCAGTTACCGCACAAAGTGTCTGTTGTGGGGAGAGAAAGGAACTTGTAAGCCGCCTTGAGTCTCTTTACAGGAAAGAAA
The DNA here is from genome assembly GCF_021028975.2 of Sphaerodactylus townsendi. NCBI lineage: Eukaryota > Metazoa > Chordata > Lepidosauria > Squamata > Sphaerodactylidae > Sphaerodactylus > Sphaerodactylus townsendi. The sequence continues at coordinate 154,532,882 of NC_059427.1, read as the reverse complement.
GGTGGGATATAAATCCAAACTCTTCTCCTTCATCATCATCATCCTCATCATCATCATATTGCTGCTGAGTTCTTTCCCCTCCACAAACTCTACCCTCCCCCAGCTCCATCCACAAATTCCAGAAATTTTACAACCCCAAGATGGCAACCCTATCTGTTTTTAGATGCATAGTAAGAGCAGTTGGAAATAAAGTTCTATGACAAACAGGATCTCTGTTAGTGTTGTTAGAAACATCTGGAGTTGCATCAGAACAAGGCTGTGGTCCAAAAACATGCTGTTTTCTGAATCTGAGGATATCTGCAGATATTTCCTAGTTCAGTCCCTGGCAAGAACACCCAATGGCTTCCTCGGCAGAATGAACTGGAGGGTCATCTAAATCAGTGGACCCATCAGGGGTCACACAGATATCTCTGAAAGTTGCTAAGCGCACAGGGTTGCCCAAGTGGGGCCTGGAGATCTCTTGCTATTGCAACTAATCTTCGGACTACAGAGATCAGTTTCCCTGGAGAAAAAGGGCTGCTTTGAAGGGTGGATTCCATGTCGCTGTACTCTGACCCCTCCCAAACTCTGTTCCCAAACTCTGTTCTACTAATTCATTAAAAAGAGAATCTATCACCTGCACTAAACAATTTAATTGTGCCTTGGCTTTTTTGATCAACATGAAACCAGAAAGGAACAAAATATTCAAATTATGGTCCTGGCCCTGTGCTTTTCAAAACAGTTAGAAACTTGCGCCCCAATCCAAAAATAAGAGTCATATACAACAGCATGTAGGAACTACAGGCCAACATTAGACTTTGGTTGTAAACATCCACATTGGCCTATATAAAATCTAGAACAAGAAAAATCCTTTTGATACTTTCTAGTAGGTCCAACCAAAATGTTACAAAACAGTGTGCAAGCTTTTGACCTTACTTGACCCCCCCCCCCCCAAATCAGGCCAGAAGTTACCAACATTCCAAAAATGAAAGAGGAAAAAACAGGTCAGGATCTTCAGACCATGTCTTGTAGGTCTTGGGTGTTCAATACTGTCAGGCTCACACAGTGTGACTGCTGAAAGTCAGAGGTCCCCAAACTTTTTGAGTCTACATCTTTAGAATTTTGTGAGGAGTGGTGAATGCCAACCTGAGATGGCTGCTACAGGAGATGGAACCAAACCCAAAATGGCTGCCATGGGAGGTGGAATCAAATTGGAGGAACACCGTCTTCCTCACATCTTTTGGGAAGAAGTAAAGGCTAAAGGAGAGGTCATGGGATGGATCACAAACTGGCTAAGGAAAGCCCAAGTACTGAAGCAGTCTTCCTGATCCTTCAGTTGAAGATGTTTTAATTGGAGCAGTGGTACCCGGTAGCAAACCCTAACTAACAGTGATCTCATCCACTTTCTGAAAAGTTAGTTGGATGCCAAGGGCAGGATCCAGGGTGCCCACAGGTGCCCCATTGGGGAACCTTGCTCTTGGTGTTAGATTATAGGTGCTGCATTCTGGGAAGAAGACACAAACATTGTCTATTATCCACACTGCATTAATCACAAGTGAAAGTGATTTTGAACATGTGTTTAAACTTCTGACTCAACACACCATGTGTAACCACAGCAACCAGGGGACTGGATCAACAAAAATTTAGCCTGTGTGTTTTCTTGACTTGGAGATTCTGTGATGGGAAAAGCTACATCTCTGTGTCAGCCTACTTTTAAAGGCTAGTGGGGAAAAAGTCACAGAAGCATTCATGATACCCAGCCCCAAAATCCAAGCTTATCACCAAGGATTTTAGCCCTTTGTCATGTCTCAAATGTTCTCCAGGAAAGCTTTTAAATTTTAAGTCAGAATATTTTAAGGTCAGTGCTGCTTTCAGAAGCCCCAGAAGTTCCTGAGCCCTTCGGGGGTAGGGTGGTTTATCAAATCAAATAAATAAATAAAAATAAATAAATAAAACATATGGCAATTGAAAATTAAAGCAAGATTGGGAAGGGGCAGAGTTCTAGAAACAGAGGTGCAATCCTCAACCCAACTTTCTATCATTTTCAGCCTGTTCTTCTGTCACAGAGCTCAGGGAGGCTGGCATAGATTTCTCCTATCTTGACTCCTTGGGTCCTTTAATGGGTTAGGATGAAAAAGGGCATGTCAGGGCCAAGGTCGTGCAATGAACTTTATGGCAGAGTGGGGATTTAAACCTGTCTCTCCCAGGTCCTAGTATGACATTCCAACCACTATGCCACACTGATTCTCACATGCTTTCACATACCCTCTACCATTCCCCGCACACCCCTCCAAATTCACTTTATGATATCTCAGTAGATACAAACTGGATTATGAGCACCCAAGGAACAAATTCAACATTACACACAAACACATGCAAAGTTACCCAGGCTGCCAGCCCTTGAACACATGAAGCTGCCTGATACTGAGTCAGGTCATGAGCCTGTCAAAGTCAGCTTTCCTACTCTGACTTGCAGCATCTCTTCACAGAGGTATTTTCCATCATACATCCTCCTAGCTGGAGATGCTGGGGATGGAACCTGAGACCTTCTACGTGCAAAACAGATGCTCTGCTACTGAGTTCTTAGCTTCTCCCTCTTCCTTACACAGATGTCAAACTTGCGGCCCTTCAGATATTATGGACTACAGTTCCTATCTACCCCTGCCAGCATCATGCTTCCCACAGGACAAGGAAGATCAGAGATGTCAGAAGGAGGAGATATTTAGCTCTTTCCAGGTTCCACTTTGCTTGTCCAAAAAGACTTTTCCTACATGAAAAGTGCCATTGTGGGAATATTAACATGCATCTCTGGGTAAAGGCTAGTTTGGCTCTATGACATTCTGCAGTGCCAAGCTTGGTGGTTTCTGTTCTGCAGTTGGTGATACTTATTTTGAATTGGAACTATCGTGTTATAGAACAGCCATGTTTTACTAGGCTATCATTACCCAAGAGAACAAATCTTGTACTTCTGCAGGATAGATTGCCAAGTGAAAGTATACCACAGACAGAAAAAAGACTTTGTGCACATGGAGGGGTGGGGAGGGGTTATTCAATGGGAAATTCAGAGTAAGAATGCAATACTTGTGCCTGTTTTCATCTGTGAAATGCTGGCATCACATACCTGAGACTAGGAAACAGATCTTCAGTTTCAAAGGCTGTTTCATACAGGCGAGGAATAGCCAAGCGTATAGGGGACGGCAAAAGCTTACCGTCCCCAGGCCGCCATTTGCACAGAACGCTGCTGCTTGGCAGCATAACCGCCCTCGCGCCGCCCGACCAGCGCCAAGCCGGCATTTCCAGAGTGCGCTTGGAAGCGCGCTTTCCTGAAAACGCCGGCTGGGAGCCGCTGCCGTGCGAACGGCAGCAGCTTCCAGGCGCTTCCCCCCTCCACTCCTTCCCTTCACTTACCTTGTCCCCGGCCCTCCGGCGCGTCGCCGAGGCCACAGGAATGCGCCTTCCTGCCCTGCGGCAGCTGCAGCAGTACGCAGGGCCGGGGAACGTGTCCACAACGCTTAGCGATATTATAGAAAGAACCCACGGTGGTTTGGTAATTAAGCTGTAACGATAGTTGCAGCTCTGCGCCGTCATCCCAGCCGGTTCCCGGACCGTCCATGCAGACGGTCCCAGCGTCGTCGGGTCGGCGTGGTATTATTGCAGCTGACCGGGCAACCTCCGTCTCCGTGAAGGAAGCGGCCAAAGAGAATTGCTTCCCAGCACTTTTCTTCTTTCTTTCTACCAGTTAATGAATAAATTGCAGTCAGACTGGGCCTGATTTCATATATTTACTATAACTGAAAACAATCTTTCAAAGGTTAGTTCCCAGAAAGTGTAAAGAAGGTGGCAAAGTCAAGGATCAGTGAACTGGGATGTCTCACATACAAATCTTGCTTGTGACCAACATTTCACAATATGTTCAACAGGTGTTGTGTGATAGGAAGTGGGAACCAGTGGGAAGGTAAGGAGTGGAGACATCATACATGCTGTGACATCACTTTCATGGAAAACCTGGTAGTGATGTCAGGTAACTCTAGGAATCAATGGAAACTCTGGGTTGCCAACATCCAAATGAGACCTGGAGTTCTGGAATTCTCCAGGCTATAGAGATCAGTTCTCCTAGAGGAATTGGCAGCTTTTGAGAATACACTCTATGGCATAGGTGTCAAACTCACGGCCTTCCAGATGTTATGGACTACAGTTCCCATCATCCCCTGCCAGCATCATTCTGGCAGGGGATGATGGGAACTATAGTCCATAACATCTGGAGGGCCGCGAGTTTGACACTTGTGCTCTATGGCAACCATCATATTTCCACTAAACTCCCTCTTCTTTCTAAGCTCCACCCTTTGCAGGCATCTCCGTCCAAATCTCCAGGAATTTGCCAAGTTGGAGTGGGCAGCTTTAGGTAGCGGGAGAATCTTAACCCCCTTGGATGAAAAAATTTAATCCAATATGACAGGTGACAGTTTTCTGTGGTTATTCATCACTAAATAGGCACATACACACAAACAAGAGGGTTGTTTCGCTTGACATGCCAATTTTCTATCTAAAAGACTCCCTTTTTTTTTTTACAAAGGAGCATACAGTTATGCTCACCCCTATCCGTAGGGTGAAAGTAGGCCTTAGTAGATTCTCAAAACTGATGCTAGCAATTATGATGTCATCCTTCCAAAGAGAATGATGATGCCACAATATCTGCATGTCTTGAACAAGCAAGCGCTTGGTAGTGAGCAAAGGAATGCTTCACGTTGGGAATAAAAGAATAAAAACACCAGGGCTGGATTTAATGCAAAACAGGAGCTTTTACTCACTGCATGCTCAAATTGCTTAAAAGCGTTATAATTCTGCAGTTTGCAAAGAAGCACATCTCAAGCTAACAGCTGTCTAATTTTTCAACTTTCTAAATGTGCCCAGCCCACTGGCTTTAGATGATTCATAACTGCTTGTCAGGACAAAGAGAAGTGATCTCTTTCTAGATGGTTGAAGCTATGGGCTAGGGCTATCTTAGGTGGCATTCATAATTTTCCATTGCTGTTTCCAACACATAGGTGGATTCCACATGGGCCAAAAACAGTGGTGTGAAAATGGTGTAAAAGAGTTTAAAATGATGTAAAAGGGTTTACACCGTTTTCACACCACTGTTTTTGGCCCATGAGGAATCCGTCATAGAGTAATTTTAACACATCAACCCTTATTTACTTTGCTTCTTGTAGGACTGGAATACAATTTTTCCTGTGATTTAATTAGTTCTGTTCCCCACTGGGAGCTAGGGCTGCCAATGCTAGCTTGGGAAATTCCTCAAGATTGGGGATTGAAGCTTGGGGAAGGGGGGTTTGGGGAGAGGAGGACCCTTAGCAGGGTATAATGCTATAGAGTCTGCCCTCCAGAGCCGCCACTTTCTCCAGGGACACTGATCTCTCAAGCCTGAAGAATGACAGAACTGAAACCTAGTTCTTTAGCAGAGAAAAAACACAGTAGAATTAGCAGACCAGGTGCTCAGCAGCAGCAGCAGCAGCAGCAGCAGCAGCAGAAGGCCGTTGCTTTCACATCCTGCACGTGAGCTCCCAAAGGCACCTGGTGGGCCACTGCAAGTAGCAGAGTGCTGGACTAGATGAACTCTGGTCTGATCCAGCAGGCTCTTTCTTATGTTCCTCTTCTTATGTTCTTATATAAAAAGGAGTTTTAATAAAGTTCTAAATATAAAAACTCTACAAAAATATCTTTACAAAAAGAGGAAGACAAAATAGTCATGTGCTACAAAGTACTGGCAAGCTAACAAGCTTACACAATAAGCAAACAGGGAACAAATACAGCCCAGCAGCATACAATGATACAGCATAAAGACCAGGAGCAAAAAGGTGAAGGAAAAAGGGAGGAGAGTAAGGTATGGAGCAAGCTACACCATAATATGCAGCATTGAAGGTCACCCTCAATCAACCAATTAACTGCCCAGCTGCCCTGCATTAACATACAGTAACCAAATGGTGCAACTATCTTTCTCCTGCAATTACTTACATAAGAGGTGCCAAATATTCTAACAAAGAGTAGTTATAATTCCGGGAGTTCTCCAGGCCTCACCTGGAGGCTGGCCAGATTTCTCTTATTACAGACTTCTCTTTGAAAATGCCAGCCACAGATGCAGGCAAAACATTAGGAACAAGATCTACCAGACCATGGCTACATGGCTGGAAAACCCACAACAACCAGTTGAATCCATCTGTGAAAGCCTTCAACAATACTTTCAATGTTTTTTAATCTAGGGACCCCAGATTCTCCCTTTAAATCCACTCAGAAGGGACCAGAATCTGGGGACAATTTGAGGGTGCCTGTTAGGGGAGCAATGTTTATGTTAGCAGTACCAAAATTTCAGGCTACTTTCGGGAGACTATCCGGATGATACCACCCAGGTTTGGTGAAGTTTGGTTCAGGGGGTCCAAAGTTATGGACCTGCAAAGGGAAACCCCATCTACTATTAGCTCCCAATGGAAACAATGGGGGATGTGGGCACCCCCTTTGGGGGTCCATAACTTTGGACCCCCTAAACTAAACTTCACCAAACCTGGCTGGTATCAGCAAGAGACTATACTGATGATACCACCCAGGTTTAGTGAAGTTTGGTTCCGGGAGTCCATAGTTATGGACCTGCAAATGGAAGCCCCATCAACTATTAGCTCCCATTGGAAACAATGGGGGGTGTGGGGACCCCCTTTTGGGGGTCCATAACTTTGGACCCCTTGAACTAAACTTCACCAAACCTGGCTGATATCATCAGGAGTGTCACCTGATGATGACCTGAAATCTTGGTGCCGCTAGTCTAAAAACTGTGCTCCCTGCCAGCCAACAAAGTAAAAACACTAAAATATTTTCAAATACATTTTTGATTTTTGGCGCCCCCTGCAGCCGTGTGCCTGGTGCAACATGCACCCCCTGCCCCCTGGTGGGCACGGTCACACAGTCACGGTCACACAGCCTGGAAAACACACAACAACCAATATTGAAAGCGATGCTGGTTTTTTTTGGGGGGGGGGAGGAATCTATCCTGAAACAGCATCATTTTCAATGTTGTTTAAACTAGGGAGCCCAGATTCTCCCTTTAAGGTGGATTTAAAAGAAGAATCTGGGCTCTCTAGTCTAAACAATATAAAAAGTGATGCTGTTTCAGTGCGGACCCCCCCCCCCCCAAAAAAAAACAGCATCACTTTCAATGTTGTTTCAACTGGGGAGCCCAGATTTGTGAGTTGGGGCATGTGTTCAGATTTGTGAGTTGGGGCATGTTCTATAATGTGATTGTGACTTTGAGATGACATGGTGCTAAAAATTGTTCTTTCATCGTAGTGGGAGAGGGCAGCCTTTGGTCGTGGGGAGACTGTCCATATTGGGGGGGGCACAAAACTCAGATTTTGCACCAGGGTCCATTTTCCCCAGCTACGCCTCTGAATAACAAATTTCAGAGACCTTTATTAGGCATCATGATAAAATACAGATAAAACTGTGTAGTAGTATGATCCGAGTACAAATTGACAAAGTTAACAACCACTAATAGTTTCCGAGCATATCTGGATGTGCCTTACATGTGGACAACACAATGGATGACACAAGGGGGCCACCTTGTGGCCATGAATGAGAAATACAACACACCCTTTAATTCAGTCATAGTTCCTCACTGTGTGTAATTTTGAGAGCAAGCTTTCAACTCTTTCTCAAATAGGATGTCCCGAAACAAACCTCAATGCTATGTTGCCAGGTCAGGGCAGAGTTCTTGCTTCATGGAGTAGAAGGCTAGTCATCTCCAACTCACTTGACAGTTGGGTCCAGAGGGAAATGGATGAAGGATCAGTCAAATGGCAGCCTGAGGGGCACACAGGTCTCTGCTACATCCAAGCAGCACCTCTGTGAGAACTTGGTGCTTGTCTCACTTCTTTGAGGCTCACAAGACCAATGAGGATGCCAACTTTGGGGAGCAAATGTGATGCTCTGACTGGTAGGAGATTACAGGTCTCCCATCTGGGAGTCCATAAAAAGAGGTAGCTCTCCCTGAGTATTCAACCAGCCACATACTTCACTTGTCTTGATAATAGAAGAATGTAGCAATATTACATAATGGGTTGCCACTCTCCAGGTTGGGTCTAGAGATCTCCTGGAATGACAACTGGTCTACAGATAACAGAAGAAAATGACTGCTTTAGAGGGTGGATTGAACTAGCCAAGTTCTCACCTCCCAAACAAATGGCCACAGGAAAAAAGGGTGCCTGCTTGGAAAATGTCACTGGCAAAGACAATAAGGCTAGGAAAAGCTGAAGGCAGCATGAGATGAATGCACTCAAGAAAGGAAGCCATGGCCTTCAGTTTGCTAGACTGGGGCGTTTCCCCACTCACCCCGATCCCCCCTATGCCGCACGCTTGGGTGTCCCCATGACCCCGCGCTCTGCAGGGGTTAAGGTAAGTGGGGAAAGGCCCCTGAGCAACCTGTTAACGTTGGATATTTTGGAGGTCATTAATTCACAGAATCACCAAAAGTCAAAAATGACTTGATGGGACTGAACACGCACACAGCGGGGAATCTTGGGGTTCAGAGATTTTCAGGAAATGCTTGGCAACTAGTGGCCGAATTGGAGGGAGTCAGGACTCCACAATACCCACAATATCCATCTAAAATGCTTCGAAGGGCTAAGAAAGGCAAAGTTCTGGAGCATATGGAGTTTCCAACTGTTTTACAAAAAAACAAATGCCACTCCTCTGCCTCAAGTCTGCCATGAACAAGCAACAGTACTTTTCTTCAAGCCATGAAAGTGTCACTTTGATTTCTGTAGGTGAAGCAGCTGTTGGAGGCACAAGAACAGGTTGGGCTGCGTTTTTATGATCTGACATTTCTCCTCTCAACCTTTGACTCAGTTAATGTATGTGCCAACTCAAGGCAGCAGATCACAGCTGAAACATGACTTTTGTTCTTCAAAAAGTCCTTAAGATTAATCTAAAGTGTGTAAAGGGTGGCTGTGGTGATTTGGTTCATGCTCAGTGCACATATTTGCAGAAGCTCTCTTTATGATGAACGAGAAATTTGTTTTCCATTAGGAATGAGATGAGTCATAAGGGAGGATGCTTGTGGCAGGACAAGATAAGACCGTGGGATGACTAAGCTGAAGGGCAAGGTTTGTATCAGAGTGTACGTATTGAGCATGCTTAACAGGGTAATGCATATTAACTTCGCCTCCTGCCCGGACAATAAACTGTATTATAATGAACATACAGGTGGAATATGGGAGTGGGCCACATATTAAGGAGAAAACATGTAAATAGGCAGACTGGAAAGTTGTGACTCTAAGTACCCTTAGCCCAGTGGTGGCGAGCCTATGGCACGGTTGCCAGAGGTGGCACTCAAAGCCCTCTCTGTGGGCACGCGCAAACAGAGTGCCCCCCCCCCCACACATCTAGGCTGGCCTAGGCCACTGGGCTCGATTATTAGCATTAAACCTAAGACCTAGTTTTGGGGAAGCAGTGTAGGGAACCCTATTAAGCGCTGTTAACCTCACTGATTTTCATGTGAAAAACTAAAGCGCCATTCTTTACCTGGGAGTAAGCTCGGTTGCTGGCAATGGGGCTTGCTTCTGAGTTAAACCCTCCTAGGGTCATGATTCACCCGTTGGAAGAGTTGCACGGTTGCTTCAAAGCCAAGCCACCGACTATTACCAAGCTTACTTCCGAATAACGCAGGCCTTGGAGCCAACCGTTTTTTCTAAGCTAAAACCTCAGTATTCATGTTAAATTGCTGTGTTGGCACTTTGTGATAAATAAGCGGGTTTGGGCTTGCAATTTGGGCACTTGGTCTCAAAAAGGTTCGCCGTCACTGCCTTAGCCAATGGGGGAATAGAGAGGATGGGGTGAATTCTGGAGAAGGGAATAAATGGCCTGAGGATATACTGTTTTGGTGGAGTTGACCATGTGGGGACAGCTCCCCTTTCTTTGCAAATAAAGCTATTTAAAACTCTCATCTGTTGGCTTGATATTTGGTAAAGAAATGTTGGGTACCACATCTTTTCCTATATTCTGCAAAGGAGCCCAAGCAATTAATGTTTGTTATAGGCCTGAGTCATGCATTAGGTCCTGCAGAAAGCAACCAAGCCAGTACTCACCAGACACTGGAGGAGAGAAACTGCCTGATCTCTCAGTCAAATGTTATCTTTCCTTCTTGGCCCTCTGACCTGTCGATAAGAAATATGCCTGCCTTTTCCACACAGCCTCCCAGCTCTGCTAAAGCTGGATCTCTTCTCCTGGAATTCCTCCCCCTTCTCCTTACATTGCATAGCTCCACATTTCTCCCTCACATCATTCAGTTTTCATTTCCCTCTGGAGCGTTTCTGTGGCTGTGAAGGTCTGTGTCTGAGGGAAAGCAGTCCACCAGCAATTTGGCCCAGGCTTGCCAGTACTTTGTCTTTCAGGTGTGACCTCACAGATGACTTCACAATGTTGCTCTTAGAGATCACAATGGCTGCCTAGCAGAGCACTTGAAGGCCTGACAAGTCCTTCACAGGAATGTAGGCAGCCCACCCCCATGTTTTAAACTGCATGTCAGTGATGGAGACCTTTTCGAGAGGCTAGAGAAGCCACAGTTGGCAACTGAAGAGCAACAATCAGAAGTGGAGGGTAAGGTTGGGAAAAGTAAAGAAGCCCAGTGTGTCAAAAAGCTAATTGGGGAGGGCACAAGCTTAACTCATAATTCCTTTGAAGAGTCTAGTCTTGAGTAAGAATCTACCCCCTGGCTCACATGAACATGAAGTTTAATTCTTCCAGAAAAAAATTCCCACCTCACTCTGTATCTAGCTGCTTAAGAAAGTGTTTTGCTTGTTTTAAACTGTGTCATAGAGAAACCACCAGCTTTTCCTCAGGTGAAAAAGGGAAGCTGTCCATTTTAGACCACTCAGAAGATTATCTTGAGGATCAATGGATTTGCTAGGATGAAAGCCCCTTTGGATCAAGACAGTAGTAAGAAAAGTAATTTATTTATTTGTATTTTTATCCCACCGTATACCCAGAAGTCTGAGGGTGGGTTACAACATAAGACTCATAAAAGTAATAAAATCCACAATCTGAAAACAATTACAACACGCAATAATAAAACCTGTTTAAAAATTCATGTTATTACTGAAAGGGGAAAACCCTCTCTTCAGTCAAAGGCAAGGGAAAATAAGTGCATCTTTATCCGTTTTCTCAATGCATATAAAGATGATGCTTGGGGGAGACTGTTTCACAATAATTGTGCTGGATTCAACACATGGAGGTCTGGTCTATGTCTTTAAGCCCAGTATCAATTACATTCACGGAAAGCCAAGCCTGGTTCCAGGATGTGATCCAAAGGAAATGTACCACCAGCAGCTTCAGAGGTTAGCGCAGAAGAAATAAAATGCAGCGTCATTTCCACTTTGTATTGGCAGCACTTTTTGTACCAGCTAAAAAAGTACTTATGGCCCTAACTTGGATGGCCCATCCTGCATAGCCCAGGCTAGCTTAATCTTATCAGATCACAGAAGTTAAACAGGGTTGCCCCTGACTAGTACTTGGATAGGAGACTGCCAAGGAAGTCCGGCGTTGCTATGCAGAGGCAGGTAATGGCAAACTACTTTTGTCTCTTGCCTTGAAAAGTGCCCTAGGCCATAAGTTGGCTGCAACTTGATGGCATTTTACACCCCCTAAGCAGGGATGTTCACTGAAGCCTGCACAAGACCCCATGTGGTTGTGCAGTTAGCTGGCAGGACTATACCATAAACTTCCCAATACCTTCCTCTGGGTTGATTGACTCACATCTGGTATTTAGGATGACTGAGACTATGGAAGGAACTTGGGCATAGTCTGAAATTCTCTCAGGATGTAGATTGTGATATTGGGTGAAGAGCTCATTTGTCTTGAGAGACCAAGTTTCTAGAGCGTATTTAAAATATTTATATATTGCCCCTTCTCGTTCTACCCTCAAAATACCTTGATGGTTTTAAGAGTTGCTTAAAAATATGATGCGGTGATTATACTGGAAGACCTTATTAAAATGTGGTAAAATATTAGGGAAGCATTTCTGTATGTACATTACATTATAAAGATTTGAAAATTATCATTGTCTTGGGACAAATGAATTAGCCTTTTGGGTGTAAAAGTGGACTGACTCTACTAATGTTCTAGAAATGGCTAAACAGGATTTTCTACAGAGGTGGACAGGCGGTAGGGTATAGCCTGATAGTAGTAGTAGTAGAAGAAGAGGAGGAGGAGGAGGAGTTTGGATTTATATCCCCCCTTTCTCTCCTGTAAGTGACTCAAAGTGGCTGACAATCTCCTTGCCCTTCCCCCCTCACAACAAACACCCTGTGAGGTGGGTGGGGCTGAGAGAGCTCCGAAAAGCTGCAACTAGCCCAAGGTCATCCAGCTGGCATGTGTGGGAGTGTACAGGCTAATCTGAATTCCCCAGATAAGCCTCCACAACTCAAGCGGCAGAGCTGGGAATCAAACCTTGTTCCTCCAGATCAGAGTGCACCTGCTCTTAGCCACTGCTCTTAGCCACTACGCCACTGCTGCTCCCAGATTGCAACTGATCTTGTAAGTTAAGCAGGGTTGGTCCTTGGTGGGAGACCAGCAAGGAAGGCTGTGCAGAGGACAGCAATAGCAAACCCTCTCTGCTTCTCACTTCCCTTGGTAGCTCCTTATTGGGAATGTCAGATTTTCAGTGCAATTTTTTTTTAATAAGATGTTTATTAGGTTTAAAAAGTCCAAAAAAGTGGTACAGATACCTTAGGAGAACTCCTGCAATCTTTGAAAACATCAATATAAACGATGAATGTATACATTTATATTACCTAAAATCTATTATTTGCCTGTCGCAACACATCAAATCTATTAGTAGTTCAGGAAGCAAGCTTGCCCACTAAATTATTACAGAGAAGTTCGTCTATAAGCAGCTGTTTGAACAAAGTGCCGTAGGAGTCCTGGCTTTACCTTTGATAAGATGTGTTAGGGAAGGTCATATACAAAAGCTCATGAGATTCTGTAAGGTCCTTAAGCTAACCCTTTATAGCCCACTGTGGTCTGAATAAATTTACATAAATGGTTCAGCTAATGCAGGCATACCACTAATTATTAGCTTTTTCTAGAGGATTGACCCTAGGAATGTGCAATATTTTTATTTATTTATTTATTTTATGGGATTTCTATACCGCCCAATCCCCAAAGGGCTCTGGGCGGTGTACAACATGGATTCCATATACAGTACATAAACAAAACCCCATTAAATTAAAATGTAAGTTTAAAAGTTTAAATATTTAAAACGCAGCAGTAATTCAGTAAAATGGCGTCAGCAATACCCCAGATTAAACCCTCCCAAAAAAGGGGGAACAAGACAGTAACAAAAGTGGGTCCCCTAGATGACAGGGGGACTCCGAAAACCGGAGGAATAGAGTAGAAGGGGCACCTTTTAGATTCAGGAGATTTCTACAGAGGCATTGTCACAGCCCTTTAAATACCAGGTCAATCTGGAGCAAGTAGCAGGTGATGCTATTTACCTTTATGCCATGAAAAATCTTTAGTGACCATTTCCCATTAATTACATCACTATTAAAAAGGGATAGGACTTTCCCCCACCCCCCTGTCCAGCTGGCAAGCATTACATTGAATGCCTTGAGGTTACCCTAGTCCAGAAAAATCAGAATAAACAGTGCAAAGCAAGCCAAATGCAGAAGTTCTTCCAATCTGTATACTTCATTTGCTTTTTTGCCATCATTTCATATGATTGTTTTGCTATCAAGTCATAGTTGACTTATGGCAACTCCATAGACAAGAGACATTCAGAGGTGGTTTGCCATTTATTGCCTGCTTCTGCATCACACCCCTGGTATTCCTTGGAGGTTTCTCGTCCAAATGTTTGCCAGGGTTAACCCTGCTTAGTTTCTGACACTGATGAGATCAGGCTAGCATTTCATACAGAACACAACATTCAATTTGTCCTGGCTTTTATTTGTTACCAGGGAAGTCACACTACCCTGGATATACACACAGCACTTGAAACCATCATTGGTGGAATGACCAAAATAGTCATTGTAAAGCTTGGCTGTACTGATCTTCTCCGATTCACTGTTTGGCAGCTCCTTAGATGCCATATCCCAGGGGTCCTGAACCATTTTGTGCCTGCAGACACCTTCGGACTTCTGACGCATAGTGGTGATTGCAGCCACGAAAAAGCTGCCACAGGAGTTGGCTCCAATCACAAAACAGTTATGGCAGCTTAACTTCATCCATGAAGATATTTGTGCTGTGGAACAAGTTGCCATCAAAGCAACATTTTAAAAAATCTGCACAGCCAATCAAATTTCGAATAGCTAGTCAGAAGCCTTGCTGGGAAACCTCATGTGTCCCTGCTCACTTTCTAGAAGCACCTGGTGGTGCCAGGGAAGAAGAAGAAGAGTTTGGATTTATACCCCGCCTTGGTGGGAATCAAACCTGGTTCTCCAGATTAGAGTGTACCTGCTCTTAACCACTACGGCACTGCTGATCCATATGCACCATGGCACCCTCGGGCACCATGTTGGGGACTCCTGCTACATAACCGTGACACTTTCCAGCCAAAATCAGTCCAAATACTCCCAAGCTGTGGTTGACGGTTACTTAAACCCACTCATGTGCACCAATGAACACTAACTCATACCTAGTAATTCACCAACAAAGTGGAATCCGGAAAGAAGAGCAGCTTCTTTGCAATATCTAGCATTTGAAGAAAAGCTGAACACAGAAGAGAGGAGGAAAAACACAGCGCCGAATGGTTTGCAATTTACATCTTTAATTGTGCATTCACTTGACACCACATCAGACCGTTCACATGATAAAAGACTGCAACGCCATTCCCTGCGACTCCCTTGACGACTAGCAGCTGAAAGCAAGTGTTCCCATAACACACTTTGTCCTGGCTAAAGAAATTATCATATTTGTTAAACACAGTGCTCCACAAACGTACCACTTCTTAAATTTAACGAGAGAAAGAGAGAGAGAAAGAGAGAGAGAGAGACAGAAGAAAAAGAAGAAAACAGTGTTAGTTTAGTGCCGCTCCTGAGCGCTACGACCAGACGTGGAGACTGTGACCTGGAATGTTAGCAGGCCGGGCTCTACCCGCCACCCGCACTTGGTGGGCTTCCCCAACACGGAAGGTTGTGGAATGTGAGCTCCTACAAGATGGAGTGCTTCTCAAAGGGAATAGTCAGCTCCTTAGCTGCTGGCTCATCCAAAAACCAGTACAGCTTCCCAGTATGAGGCTGGACCAGGGCAGCTGGCAGGGGGTTTTCTTCATTGCCTTCCAGGATGCGCTGTCCCAAGAAACAAAAGGTTCAAAGGTTAGAAAATTCAACGATCTGCATACAGTGCTCAAAATACAGGAGGAATGTCTGAAGTTTTTTTTTCTGTCCCAACACCCTTCCTCATGTTTAAACAAGATGAACATGAACTTCAGTTTTTGCTGACTAGAAAACAGGTGGCTCTGTTCAGATGAAACAGAAACAAACCCTAGAAGTCAAAGGCTTTCACGGCCAAATTCAACTGGTTCTGGTGGGTTTTCCAGGCTGTGTTGCCGTGGTCTGGTGGATCTTATTTCTAATGTTTTGCCTGCATCTGTGGCTGGCATCTTCAGAGGTGTATCACAGAGGGAAGTCTGTTACACGCTGGGAAGTCTGTTATACACTGGACACATGCAAACAGTGTGTAACAGACTTCCCTCTGTGATACCCCTCTGAAGATGCCAGCCACAGATACAGGTGAAACGTTAGGAACGAGATTCACCAGACAACGGCCACACAGCCTGGAAAACCCACCAGAACCAAACCCTGGAAGTATTCAGACTTTAAATCTCCCTCACCCCTGAGAAGCTGAACACTTTCTGGATCCAACCAACCCACTGGAATGAAGCTGCCCCTCAACAGTAGAGTATCCTATTACATGCAAACCTCTAAATTGGATCAAACGGTATAGTTGTGTTCTCCAGCCTCTGAAGAAAACTTTTCAATACTCAATTCAATCCTGGTTTGCAAGAACAAAGACAAACTACAACTTGTGTCAGATATTACCACATACCAATTTGTTGGAAACCACAAAGTGTTTACTTTCTGAGTGAAAACTGGGGGAAGAGAAAGGGAGGAGCAATGTGTCCCTAGAATATTGGAAGCCATTTTGAACCAGTAATACCTCATTCACTTTGGCAGCAGCTGCTTTTCCCTTATTATCAGACAAAGGCATCCGATACCAGAGTAATCAACTGGATGTGCTGCTTTGTCATAGCTATGAGCCACTGGTCTGAGAAGATGCTGCCACTGGATGGTTCTTCCTCTTTCATTTTCAGGAAAACAAGGAAAAGAAATGGGCTAGCTGGTTCCAAGAGCAGTGACATCCCTCTAGATTGGAACCACCGGGCATTTCTGCAGTTGGAAGGACTTTTTGGAGGACAAATTCATCTGTTTCTTGGGGTATCCCAATAGCATCCTAGGAGAAATTTGAAGCTACTGAAAGAGGAAAGGGGGGAGAAAATCATGCTCCATCTCAGTAAATTCTTCCACTCACAGAAACACTCCAGTGAATCCAACCCACTAATTTGTGTCAATCTGCTTCTTTCTTGGTCTTTCTAAAAGAGACAACCAGGAGAGTTACATACACATAGCCACAAATCTGATTTCACTCCTAAGCAAGACTGTTCAGTACATCAACCCAGCAACATAAAATACTCTGGATCCGGGGGTCTCTGGCATTTACCTTTATCACAGCAGACTTGCTGTCCCCAGTGGCAACAAACACCACGCTGCGGGCTGCATTCAGAACCGGCAGGGTCAGTGTGATCCGCTCAGGGGGTGGCTTTGGAGAATCACTAATGGCGGCCACTATCTTCTCTCGCTCCTGCCAGGAGAAAGAGGTCACAAAACAGTAGGAAGGTTGGCCGATTAGGGGATCTGCCTGGCATAGTGGCATCCAGGTCCTATTGAACCAATCCTTCCAAGCCATCATCTTTGAGTTTGCAACCAGTTTGTGCACAAAAGTTTATTCTGTAGGTATCCAGATCTCATTTGCTCTTAGGGTCTTAAAAAGACAACTGTGTTTTTTTTCTCAGTGCACAAAACCCAAAGTTAATCCCTTTAGCCAGGAACAATGGCAGGCCCTTAGGGTATGGATTACTGAGTTTGCAGCAGAGTTGGGTAGATATGTGAGAAGCAGGAATTTGGATTTGTGGAGCAAATAGCCTTCAGTATTATGTATGAATCTGTCAACATACTGATCCTGCCTTTCCCTCCAAGAAGGGCAGGTCAACATGCATCACTCCTTCTCCTCCTTTTGGTTTTTTACTCACAGCAATGTTGATTGCATGGCTTGCCAGTTGGGCCTTTCCCATTTGTTTCATAACTGAAATGCACAACACAGTTTTAAGTGTGCTGCTCTCCACGCTTCTCCCACTCACTATGTCAGCTGTGTGATCTTTACTGTTCTTGTTGCATTGTTTCAACTTGCATAATGTGCCTTTGACTCTCGATGGGAAAAGCAGACTACACACATAAGTAAATGCACCAAATAAACCCTACACAGGACAAGATTTGTGAATATTAAAATAATTCAAGGCTGTATTTCCACACGTTTAGTTATTCTTGGTGCCCTCTGACACTTCAAGCAGGTAAGGGTGCACGCACATGATTGTGTATAAAGGAAGCTTCTGGAAAATTGCGCTAAGCCAAGAAGACACTTTGCATGCCTGGCACTCAAGTGAGTTTTGCCCACTCCAAACTCTCAGGGAAGCATGACAGACATCCATTTAAAGGTGAGTGGCCTCTCACCATTCCACCCGCTTTACTCGCCTGAAGTCGCAGGATAGTGACTTCATGCCGCTAATCAGAATAGGGAAATAAAAATCCCAGATGGTCCAAACAGTTCAGAGTTGAAGGCTGGTGCATGCCCATTTCAGGGACACACATATTTGAAACGTTAGTGTTTTGATGCTTCAAGTCCACAGCTGATGCATTGTGCTTTGTAAAGAACACAGGAAGCGTTTCAAAACACAATTCCCTTTCAACGGAAGCCTCAGCAACTTTCACAACTGTTCATCTTGCAAGGACCGAAGTACATAAGGTTAAAAGCAATTTAAACTTACCGTTTTTCTATCCCCACAGAGCTCATAGTGGTGGAAGAGTCACGTGCCTTTAAATGGGATTTTTTGAAAAAGGAGAAAGAGAAGATTCCTAACATTTATGTGCACACGCACGCTCCAATCAATTTAGCTGGCAGTTTAATCAGCTAAAGCTTCAGTTGATCAGTTGGTAAGGAGGAGCCCATTTTAATTAGTTCGTTGAACTGTGATTTAAAGGCACAATTGTTTAGTCTTTGAACCTGTTTCTGGTTCTTATGTGCAACTATAATAGGGAAGGAAGAAGAAATCGTTGAAGCTTGCTTCTTCCTTCTAACGGCAATTTCACAGACTTTTCATTGCACAAATCTTATACCTCCTTCCTTCAGACAGATACTTTTACTTTAATCTAAGCATCAGACAAATTTATTTGATATAATTTATTAACTGATTAAGAAACATTTGATTAGTCAACCAAGTAGTCTTTAAATCAGTTGCCAATTTTTAACAAAATCAGCCACCCCAAATTTTTCACCTTTGAGGAGTGAGTCATCACAGCAAGGGTTGCTGAACAACTGAAGAGAGGAAAGGAGGAAGATGGCAAGTCAGAAGGCGCAAAGGGAAATAGCAAATATCTGGTCAGTATTTGGCAGAAATGCCTTGATCCTATCCACCCACACACCCTGGCTTCTACAGCTACCCCAGTAGATGAAGGGCCTCTTTGTGCCTAGACTATAAAATCTTTGCAGTGTAATCCTATGAGATCCAGCTAAGACCACTGATTTCACTGGACTCAGACTGGAGTGACTCTGCATTGGGTTCCATTGTTAATTCCCTAGATGCCAATGGCAACAGATTTGACAAAGGCCATGGTCTTGCTGATGCAATGCATTAATTAATTAAGTTCAGGATTCTTCCCAGAAGAGCTTTGGAGAGGTAGGCAATGATGGTGCCACAACAGAAAAGGTCCAGCTCCCAGCAGACAACAAACAAAGCCCTTGAGAAGGCAAGGAAGTTGTTAATACCAGGGAGTGTATTCTCTGAGGTTAGCTGGATCAAGACTGTTTAGGGCTTACTAACCAGAGCCTTGATTTATGTTCTGAAACAAACTGGGAGCAAATGTCGGCTTCAGCACACATGTGAACATACTCTCAGTGGCCTGTGTCTATGCTGTGTGTTGCTAAAGCCACCTCTTTTAAAAACACAGGTTATCTCAGGTTGAGAGCAAGATGCCCGCAAGCCTTAATCCCATTCCATTCAGCTGCTTGGAACATTCAGCTCCTGTTATCTGGGTCAATGCTAGCTTGCTCTGCTCCTTATTTAGCCTTAGGATGTATGACCTCCAGTAAGGCAAAAGAACAACAAATGACCCTGATCTCATCTCCCACCCTTACCCTGGCTCACCTGTAAGAGGGGATGATCAGGAAAGAGAGAGCAGGTGTGTCCATCCGGTCCTACTCCCAAGATCAATAGGTCAAACACAGGCATATCTTCTCCCTGAAAGGCCTGCCGGAGCAAGGGAAAGACTGTCAGCGTGTCAAGGGAGGGGATGCTAGCAATTCAAGAGACTGATGCACGGGTGACATCATTTTGACAATGTTTTTCCCCAAGCTAACAAACCCAGCAGAAGTCAGAATGTACCAGCTGATCACCGTATCCGGAGTGCTAAAACTATTTAAAGCTATGCTGTTGCTTGCAAGGACAGACGATTCTATAAGGGACTCCTACCTCGCCCAACCCCACCCTCTGGCTCCTGCTACCTTTGCGCTATTGTGCTGTGATGTTAGACGGCTGTTCATATTTTTTTAAATAAACCGCTTGGGTCCTGCTTTGCAGGAGAAAGAAGTATAAAAAATATTGAAAGGCATTAAAAAAATTCCATCTCTGTGACTAATAAATTCAGCTTGTAGTCTGTGAGTATAAACACTTGCCAATGGAATACCACTGGCAGATAATTCAATGAGGAAAGAGAATGCTGCCAACCCAATATTCCCTACTGGGCACCTGGCTTTGCCCACTGGGGCTGGAGAGCCAAACTCTGTTACAAGGTCATGCCCTAGTACTGGCCCATTGCCTCCCCCATCTAAAACTGTTTTGCTCTGAAGATTCCAAGGTCTCAAAAGATGGCGCTCCTTTAAGGCTATTGGCCCCTACACGCTCAGCAGGGTGTTGTGCTGCTCAGCATGGCACTGTGGGGCCACAATTAAAATATACAAATGGGGATCTACGTGGAGGCACAGGTGAGGAAAAATCCTACCTCTCCTTAGAAGACGAGAAGTTTTTATACCCTGCTTTTCTACATGTTAAGAAGTCTCAAAGCGGCTTAAAATCACTTCTCCTTTCCCTCCTCACAACAGGCTCCTTGTGAGCTAAGTGGGGCTGATAAGAGTTCTGAGAGAACTGTGACTGGTCCGTCACTCAGCAGGCTTCGTGTGAAGGAGTAGGGAATTGAACCCAGTTCTCCAAATAAGAAGAAAAGGAGTTTTTATACCCTACTTTTCTGTACCTTAAAGAGTCTCAAAGTGACTTCCAATCACAATCTCTTCCTCTCCCCACAACAGGCACCTGTGAGGTAGGTGGAGTGTAGAAAGTTCTGAAAGAACTGTGATTGGTCCAGGCTTATGCAAGAGGCTTCACGTGGAGGAGTTCAAACCTGGTTCTCCAGATTACAGTCTGCTGCTCATGTGGAGGAACGGGGAATCAAACCACACATGGCTGATGCCCCTTGCTGGCCCGTGTTTCATCCAACTGCATCTTCCAGCTGTCTACTTTCCCCATACCCACCCACATCTGCCTTCCTGGCCCGTCTGTCTGCACACCTCCTTCATCACCCATCTCCATTCCAGGCCACCAACACAACTTGGGGGGTGGAGGAGCCCACCTTTGGGTTACTGATCACAGGTGTGCCAACACAGCACCAAAAGGGAGAAGTAAGGAGCTAGAACCACTTTCCCCTCCTTGCCCGCTCCACGTATCCTTTGACACCACATCTTCATGCAGTATTTTGGGCTGCTACCAGGTCTAGAATAAAACATCCTGTAATGTGTAGAATGTATAGAAATGTATCGTATATGTGGGAGATCCCAGCTTCAATCCACAGCCTCTCCAATTAAAAGGACTGGACAGTAGGTGATGTGCCAGACCTGGGCCTGACCCCTGAGAGTCATTGCCAGTCTGAGCAGACAATTTAGCAGAAAAAGAAGAGGAGTTTGGATTTATACCCCACCTTTCTCTCCTGTAAAAGAGACTCAAGGTGGCTTACAAGCTCCTTTCCCTTCCTTTCCTCACAACAGACACCTTGTGAGGTAGGTGGGGCTGAGAGATTTCAGAGAGAGCTGTGACTAGCCCAAGGTCACCCAGCAGGAATGTAGGAGTGAGGAAACACATCTGATTCACCAGATAAGCCTCTGCCTCTCAACTGGGGAATCAAGCCCAGTTCTCCAGATTAGAATTCACCTGCTCTTAACCACCACACTAGGCTTGATAGATCAATAGCCTGATCTACAGTGAGGCAGCTCTATGTGTGTTCATATGTATCCCCAAATTGTTTAAAAATTCTGCAGATTCGGGGATTCCCTTGAGTTTGCAGAACCTTGTAACTTAGCTATGCCTGACCTTACTGTGAAGATTTGTCTATCAGCCCAGAGGGTTGCTCCTAGTCTAATAGATACAGGAAATAGCTAAAAACTGAAGTTTCAGTTTACACAGCTATTGCCAATGGACTTTAATCATTCCGGGGTACATTGTCCATTCTTCCTTTTGAGGGAAGAGTTCTTTTTTTCAGGAAGGCCAGTCATATTCTGCTATGGACATACCCTATTTCAGATCTCAAGCTCTTAGTGAAAATCGGCCAACAATTGCAACAGTCCTACAAATCAATCAGTCCCAAGCATCTTTGCAGATGACAGAAAAAAACAAAACTGGGCTCAATTTTTTTCCACCCCGTCAAACTTCAAGATGAGTTTGGGAAGGGCACCCAGTAAGGATTCTGAATTAACCTTCCTCATCCTAATAATTGCCAAGTAGCCCATCAATTGTCAGTATATGACGCCTGGAAGGTCAATAAGAGATTACCCTACAACACATGCTCACACACACCTGCCAGCCATACCTCTTTCAGCTTTGCCGCGTAATCTGTGGCTGCCTCTTCTACAGGTAAAGATGGGTTGATGATGACAATTTGGTCCTCGGGTATGGTGATTTTGGAGAAGAGGTAAGTCTGAAACAGAGAAGGAAATTAGGACAGTCACAACCACCAAATAACTGATCCAAGATCATACCTCTGACAGTCTCTTCAGCTTCGCCTACCAAACGACGAAGTCACAGTTGTAAACATTTGCAGAAGATTTTAAACTGGCACCCTGGAAAACTGCAGCAGAGATCCCATGACAAGGGTTACCTTGGCACATCGATTAAAAATTCTCTAACCATAGGAATCCTGCAAAAGAAATGTTGTTCCCATGAACCATCAGGAAGAGCACAGAGGTCTGCAGAGGTCCCGACTTTCATGGAAGCTTGCTGTGTGATCATGGACAAGCCCAACCTACCTGGCAGTGTTTTTTAGAGGACAAAATGGAGTTGAGGATAATAACATAAGCCACTTGGGGTCACTTGGGGTGAAAATGAGATACAAGTTAAATTAAATTTAAACATTTATCAGAAATCCTGCTCAGCCTCACTCTAATGTTTAGTTTATTTCAGCACCACTAAGGCTACAACCTAATGTTAGCTATCCCCTCTGGAATTAATGCTAACTTTTTATTCCTTACAAGTCCTGAATCTGTAAACTTGCAAGGTGAATGATACGAAGAAATGTTCAAAATCTCTCTCTCTTTGCCATCAAGTCACAAATCACTTATGGTGATCCCACAGGGTTTCCAAGGCAAGAGATTTGCCATTGCCTGCCTCTGGACTTGCTTGGTGATCTCCCTCCCAACCAGGACAGAACCTACTAAGCTTCTGAGAACTGATGAGATCAGGCTCACCTAAGCTATCAAGGCCCAGCAATAACTGTATGCTGCCAAGTAGCAATTGACTGATAGCAACCCCTGTGAGTTTTTCAAGGCAACAGATGAGTCAAGGTGGTTTGCCATTGTCTTCTTCTGCTTAGTAACCTCAGTAGCCCATGGTGATCTCCCAGCCAAGGACTAACTGTGGATTATTTACCATGCATCAACTATGCTTGCATGGCAAAGAGATCCTACACATGCATACCCACTTTGAAAACGAGTATGGAAGTATAGAAATCAATCCACAAAAACCCTGCATGTGTGTTACACTGAAAGCACAAACAGCTTGGTGACTGTGCATATCAAAAAGATTGTAGGCAGCGCACACCCCTGCTAGATGCTGCTGATTCACTTCCTGGTGCATTATTGTAATGCCTGGAAAGCTCTCTTTCAAGACCCTGCAAACAGAACTTAAATGGTACAATCAGCTGCATGTGCACTGAATGTGTTTGACTCCAGCTTCTCACAAAGTCCTTAAAAGAGCCAGAATACAAGGCTAATTATACAATCCACAAAAAGAGAGAATAGCCAGGTGAAATCATTTCCTCATTACAAAAACAGTGGAAAGCCAACTGACTGGTTCAAACCGGAGGAATGGAGTATATTCAAACCAAAGATGAAGAAACTCTCAAGGTGACATAATTTGCAATCCACATCCTCCTCCACATCAGAGATAAGCACTAAAACTCCAAAGCATACATTGGAAACCACGAAAACCAGGTGCATGCTATGCATTCATTTACTATAACATGCACAGTTTGCACACGTGTTCATGTTAACGTGTGTATAGGGGTTTCACTACTCTTAGGCAAGCCCTGTGCATTGGAGGGAGGAGCCAGAGCTCTTTCTAGAGGGAATTCTCCCCAAAAGCACCCCAGGGGGAACAGCCGCCACTCACTGCACTCCTCCCCAGTTCAGTTCCCCTCAGTCCGCCACGGTCTGCCTGTCACCCCTCCTCTACCCCGGGAAAAAAACAGGCACCCACCTTGTAGGCGCCGTAGTTGCTCTCCGGGTCCTGCAGGGGAACGCGGCGCTCGTCCACGAAAGCCACGAGCCAGCGGGCCGGGGCGGCAGCGACGGCGGGCAGCTCCTGGGCCAGAATCCGCACCAGGCTGCCTCCCGACAGGCCCAACGAGAAGCGCCCGCCAGGCCCGGACTGAGCCTCGCGCTGTGCCACCAACTGGGCCAAAGCCGAGCCCAGCTCCTGCGGGGAAGGGAAGACCGAGACCTGGGGCGGCGAGGCGGGGGCGGCGGCCGGGCCGCGCCTGGAGACGGAGGAACCGGGCATGGTGGGCCAGAGGGGAAGGAGCCGAGAGGGGGAACTGAAAAGCCCGGCAACGTCGCCCGGGGGGGCTCATAGTGCAAAAGGACAGGACCCGGGCGGAAGCGCAGGCAGAAGTCCCGGACATGGGCGGAAAAGGGACGGAGGAAAAGTTGTGTTACCGCCGGAAATAGGTGAAGGGATTACCAGCGCTCCGTCTCTTTTGCCGAATGAGGTGAAAACCATGACCAGAGCGTAGAGTCGGGAAAGTACAGGAAGCGCCACCGGAAGTAAATAAAAAACAGCCACAACGGAAGTTTGTGTGATCGAGGCAGCTGAAACTGCATGGACCGAAGGCTTTTGTAGGGCTTATTTTCATTTCTATCTTGTGTTTTCTCTCCCCGCCCCATCAAGCCACTGCCACCCGTAAACACCAGGCAGGTTCGCATATGAAACAAAAATACTGCTTCTTCCATATCAAAAACCAAGTTAAAATTCAAATACGCGCAAAAGAGAAAGCAGGGAATATAAGCTGTAGGCTCGTCTGCTTTTAAATATATTTCTGTATACTTAGGTTTATTTAAATATATCTACCCCGCTTTTGTCCCACTGGGAATTGACAGCAACTAAAAAAGAGTCTCGGAAGCGTAGACAGAATATGCGATTTCCTGCAGCTTGGAACGGCCGGAGCTCTATAGGGCAGGCTGGCTCAAAACAACGAGCTGCCAGGTTTTGTTAGTTTTGTGGATTAATATCCACTTCTTCCGTTCACGCAGTCTGTTCACTGATAGGACATGGTTCACCTTTACTGCAAATTACTACATTAGATACATTTAAACAATTCTTTGATCTGTTCTAAAGGTGTCCGTCAAAAACCTGATGTATGACAGATCAAAAAATTGTTGAGTGTTTAAATGTTTCTAATGTAGTAATTTGCATTAAAGATGTACCATGTACTATCAGTGAGCAGACTGCATGAACTGAAGAAGTGGATATTAACCCACAAAACTAGCAAGAAAACCTGGAGGGTCATCGTTTTGCATGGACTGATGTATACATGCATGCATACATACATACATACATACACACACATACATACATACATATACATATATATACATATATGTGTGTGTGTGTATATGCCTATTTGCTTGTAAATTTTTTTGCATATGCTTTGAGCACTTTTGATTAAATACTTGAATTTTATGCTCCCATAAAATGTTATGGGATTGTCTGGGTACCTCTCTTTGCTTTTTGTTGTTTGATTAATTATAAAGCTGCTTCATGTATTGGGGGGGGGGACGACAAACAGGAAATAAATTCATTCAATATGTTCTTTTAAAGTGTTTTATTCTTTTAAGTTTTGAATTTTGTTTTCTAAAACAAAGTTATATTTTGACAACATTGAAATGTAACTTTGCTTCAAACAACCAAGTTAGTCAGTGAATGATTTTCATTTAAAACCATGAATGAGCTTTTAGTGTTTTTTTTAAACAAAGGTCAACCATTTTCACCAGCAGTTCTCAGCTTGTAGGTGCCTTTGTCTTCTCTGAGGATTAAAATCACACAGCTAAAGGCTTATTGCAAATGTTAATTTCAGCTATGCCAGGTTCTGATGTGAAGTTATGAAAAGGCACATTTCTGAGTCTTTATGGGCGGGGGGTGGGGGGGAACCACTGTTTCATGTCTGAACCATAACCAAGGTTATGCTAGAACAAGAGGATGTGCTCAGTAAAATAACATAATGTTATTCTGCAGAAGTCCTTGCAAAATTGCTTTACACAAAACTCCAAACCTGCCAAAGACAGTAAAGATTCCTTGAACACACACGTTGCCCCTCTAACAGGGCTTCAGGCACAGAGACAACTGCACAATTCCAGTAAGTTAGTGTAAAAGATTTAATGTCCTCCCACATCAATTGTTTTCAGAGGGAAACCAGTAATAGCCTTCTATCACACGGCCACCCAGAAGACTCCACAGATTTCCCCTTCTTTTTTGGAAGTAGTGTGCCAAGTATAAATGATGCATCTGGGGTGAAAAAAGCAGAACAGTTGAACACGGTTCAACATTATGTTGCAAATCCCTTTGATCAGTTATCCTGTACCTCCTTCAAAAAGGAGCCCAGGTCAGCCAGACTGAGTAAGCATCACATTATTTAGTAATATTAAACCATTTTCTTGAAATTCCAGATGACCACAACTCAGTAACTTCACAACTGTGTGCCAAGAACTGCCATTTGCACAGCATGCCCTTAAGCAGATGAAGCAAGAAGATATAGGCTGCTTCCTTCCTGCAAATGCACAATGCAGACATTTGTAGAAGCCTGGACTTTTTGAACAGCACAGAGATCTTCAGGCAGGTCATCAAGAGCAAAGGGCATTTTTCTATGCCTAACTTCCTTTTTGGTTTTCCACAATAGCCTTCAAATATTTAAATCAAAATGGTCAGGTTTAAAAAGATAAGACTAGATGAAGAGATGTTGCCAGCCAGCCACTGTATAAATGCAAGGGCAGCTTTCCCAGTGATGATGACTGACAGTCTACAGTGAAAATTAGGAGTATGGAAATCCCAGAACTGGACGGTTTGACAACAGTAATCATGCTGCTGCCTCCAAGGAGTGGAACAGTGTCAAGACACGGAATAAGGCTATTGCTGGCTCAGTTAACACCCATCACATCGAGGGCTTTAAAGGTTACGATACAGTTTCATCAGCTGTTCCTGTTAGGTATGAAGTATCCCAGTGCCATGGTTGTGACCAAGTAAACCATTCTAAAGATTGGACGGTAGAAAATGGCCACGTTTTTGACCCAGGAAACGGTTACTGTGCTTTTTGAAAAAGAGGAAGAAAAGCCCACCCCCACGCCTTGGCTGGTTTTGTCTCTGCTATAGATTTTGTGAACGAAACTCTCACTTTGCCTTTTCTAGCCAAGTCTGTGTCTCTGCCCAGGCAAGGTTTCCCAGCAACCAGCTCTCCAGCAGGTAGAGCTTTTTGCTGATGTCTGATCCTGAGAGACACCTTCCTAGCCTAGATGTTCTCTCAAGCATGAGTCTAGATCCAGCCCGGTAGGTACTTGCCAAGTTTTACATCCAAGAAATATAACCGATCGGAGGTTTGGTGTGGATTGTAGCTTTCCCTTTGCAAACGGGTCTTCTGGATTTTGAAAGTGCCTAGGGGCAAGAAAAGAAAGGATTTTAAAAGGCTGGTTACAGCAAAGTGAATTATAGCATAAGAAGAGCCCTTCTGGATCAGACCAGTGGTCTATCTAGTCCAGCATCCTGTCTCACACTGGGCAAATAGTTGATCTGGACATCCAACAACAATGTAGAGGCAGAGGCCTTTCCACATTTTAATCATTCATTTTGTAAAGTATTTAATTTTATCCGTGTTGAATCTACTGCCCATCAGCTTCAATGAATGCCCTTCAGTTCTAGTATTTTGGGAAAGGGGGGGGGGAGTTCTCTTTGTCAATCATGCCCCCTGTGCAAAATTTTATAAACCTTTTTCATGTTTTTCCCTTAGTCATCTTTTTCTATACTTCCCTGAGGCTAGGAGAGAAATGGTTGTACCTATCGTTCAAAGTTAGATGGCCTAGGCTTGCCCAGTCTCATCAGATCTTGGAAACTAAGCAAGGTTGGTCCTGGTTAGAACTTGGTTGGAAGACCACCAAGAAAATCCAGGGTTACTATGCAGGGGCAGGCAATGGCAAACCACCTCTGTTTGTCTCTTGGTGTGACTTGATGGCACTTTCCACCTCCATGATTCAAAGCAAATGGTCACTGGGAAGACATGGGATTCAAAAGGTGCATCAAAGGAAATTGTGCTGCAGAACACCATTACAAAATGTGACTATGTAACAAGAAATTCCCTTTTGAATCCTGTTAGAGAACCTGCACTAAACAATTTAAAGGCTTTGCCTGTGCAAAACTGTTTAGCAGCAGGATTTACCTATTAAAGGTGAGTGTACATGTGTAGATTAACCAGTGGCGGGATTCAAATAATTTAACAACCGGTTCTGGTGGTGAGATTCAAATAATTTAACAACTGGTTGTTTACAAGCACCATTTCAACAACCAGTTCTGCCGAAGTGGTGTGAACCTGCTGAATCTCACCACTGAGATTAACCACCTTTAATTCTGATAATACAAAAAGCAAAGGGGTTGAGAGTTCAGTTCTTTGAACTACTGACCAACTAACCAGACAGAACACCTGGAGAAACTTGTCTTTTACTGAGATAAGGAATTTTTCCTTTTATTGAACAAGAGAGAAAAAAAATACAGGCATAAAAAGTTGACCCTGCAATTACTGTAAAGATAAATGCTGAAATAATTACTTAATCATATTATAGCAAGTCATAGTTTTAAAAGCAAATCCAGTTTCAGCTATCATCTCCCTGCTGTTAAGGATCATCAAAAAGTTCAAATTATCTCACCGAGCCTTCTTCGCAGACCTCTATCCAGAGAAATCTGGTTAGTTTCACAGAAGTGCATATTTATAGAAAAAAATGAATCTTATCTTTCTCCAAATCTATGATATTCCTGTGGTTATTATCTAGATGATGGATTGGTTCATAACTAAATGTGAGATAATCAAGGTAACTGACTTATCCATAATAGGTAAATTGTATACAAAGCACCTAGAGCGTTATCTTAAGACCTGGACATTAAAAACTCAATTATAGGTCAGGAACAAATAGGTTTTACGGAAGGCAAATCAACCATAGATCACCGCTTTCTCTTAGCATTCCTGGCCAATAAATATATGAATCAGGGCACAAAGAAACTTTATGTGGCTTTCATGGATTTGAAAAGTGCCTTAGATTCCCTGCAAGGCATAACTCTGTGGGAAAAACTCAGGAGATTACTACAAATGGATCCTCGGCTTCTATTTCTCATTTTAAAAATTCATTCGAATAGTTATAGCCAGATAGAATTTACAAATAAGAGGCGATCTAACTCCAAAATTTCCAATCTTGACAGGTGGCAAGACAGGGTTGCATTTTGGCTCCTCATCTTTTTAATTTATATTTGAATGATTTAGCTAATTCTACAAAAAGCCAATGGACTTTAAAATTAAATACTAGGGATACTCCCGTATTACTTTATACTGATGACACTACAATCCTATCATATACTAGAGTTGAGATTTTAAGATATCTCGCGGTACCATTACTGTCAATAAAACAGTTTAGTTATCAATTATACTTAAAATCAAAAATTCTAGTCTTCTCAAAATCTTGGAAACATAAAGGGTAGGTTGTTGGTAACAATTGGCTGCACAAGTTAAAGGAATTCCAGTTATCTTGGTATTGTTTTCCAGCATAAACTTCAATGGTCCAAACAAAAAGCAAAAGTAATTAGAACTACTACAACTGCTCAGCTTCCTTAATTACACAATTCTTTTACACCAAAGGCAACTGGTGTTCCAGCTGCTGTAAGAATATTTGAAGCAAAAATAATTTCATCCTTTCTGCATGGTTCACAACTTTGGCTGGGAGGTTTGACTCTAATATTGAGAAAATACAGTCCTCCTTTACACAGGAAAATCCTGGGTGTTCCAAAATGTGTCCCAAATAGGGTGATCTATGCTGGAACTAGGTATACACACTCTGTTAATGAAAGCTTGGATTATACTTTTTAAAATTTTGGCTAAGAAATATTCTTTTGGGGTGAAAGAAAATTTGTTATTCTCCTATTTAGAAATCTGACCGACTAGGCATATCCTGGTTTATTCCATGTTGAGATCCCAAAATAAGAACTCTGGGGATTCTCACTGGAAATTCTCGAACCTCTTGTGGGGAATATATATTTAGGTTGCTCAGCCAAAGAGACTGATTGTCTTGGAATTTCAGTCCCCTTCACCCAGTACAACCACCACTATGTTCCCCAGATTTTTCTAAGCCTACCTGTCCTATATGGAGGAGAAGTAGCAAAATACTTCTAAAGTCTCGACAGTCCATCTAAATTACATGGCAGAGCATTTATGCTTGCCAGAGTAAACGCCTTTCCTTCTAAAGTTACAATCGTGAGATTTCAAGGTGTTTTATTTGCTGACAGACGATGCCCATGCTTGTAAATGCCGTGGATACAATACAGCATATCCTCCTAGAATGTCAGCTACACTCTGCATTACATAGTCACTATATAACCCCGATTATTAAAGCGAAAACAAATTTGCCTTCGGCTTATGTAGTGAAGTATTGACTTAGTGATGCATCTTCTGGGAATAACACAGGGTCGCATGCGTATCTAAGCGGAAGTAATATCTCAAAGGCAGTTACTAAATGTGTGTCCCTGGATGTATCAAGTCATCTTAATTACAGTGATTTAATGTCTGAGGCTCAAATTAATTTGTAATAAACTTGTGAGAAGTCATTGTCGGTTTTAATTAACATATGGATATCACAATAGGTCTCCAGAAAGTTTGTGTATAATTTATCCTAACTTAGTGTATTGGATTCCTCATTGTATTGTTGTTTATGATATGAACATACTGTATGCAGAATTATTTATGCCTAATAAAGGTTTACTGTACTGTACAAGGTAACTGCAAAGAAGCATATCAGCATAAGCATATGAGTGACATCTGATATGGCAAGATAAGGCCAATCTGAACCCTTAATCTTTATTCAAAATTAATTAATGTCACTTTATTGTTTCAATTAACTATCTAAGGTGAAAGCAACGTTGAACAAACGTTGCTAACTCAGCAAGAAAAGAATAGGGATATCATACCTACTGTCACAAATTGGAACTCATTTAACAAGATCCAGGAGAAAGCTTCATGAAGGTTAAAACATTCCAGGTGTGAGATTATACAACACTGGGGGCAGGGATATTTGAGATGCAATGAATATTTCTGTAAAATGTAGTGGGTTACTTTTCTTACGACCAGCCCTGAAGCAAAACTCAAGAGTATTAAAGCAAATGTGTAGCCCCTTGATGACCCCAAAGTAGTTATTCCAACACCAGGCTTGAAAGCTCCACAGAGCTGCCATAAGTTAGCTGTGTCTTGACGGTACTACAAATAAACTCTCTTTGAGGCGATAAGGGATTTCACTGCAGGAAAGCATGTAAAGCTGATCCCAAGTAAAGTCCAGGGAGAGAATCTTTGATGCGAAAAACTTAAAGCCTAGTTATGGACCATGATCAAATCATCCCTTCCTGTCTTTGATAAGCACAACCTATATAGCTGTCCATTGCTCTTGGGCGTCCACAAGGGAGAAAGTGAGGCTCTTTGGGGATTCCGGCACCTATAAAACTTTGGCTAATTAAGGTCAGTCTCGGAGGGTGCAGCTGGAAGATGTAACAACCCTTGGTGGATGCTTCAGAAACGGCAGCCAGATTCACTTTGAACCCTGAGAGCCAGCTAAACAGTTGCTATTTTGCAGTGGAATATCAAGCTTCTATTTTTGCATTTCATTTAATTAAGGCTGCCACCTGATCCACTGATTCTCCCTCAGGCGATCTGTGTCATGGGCTGCTTTGCTTCGCTTCCAGTGGTTTTAGTTTTGGCCACAACTCTTATTTATTTATTTATTTGGTATGGGAGTGGGAGCTTCTCCTTTTCTGAAGCAAAAACAGAAAAAGTTTTCAAAGCCAGTCCCTGTTGCGAAAAGGCTGTTAATTCCAATGTGAGGGAGTGGAAGCAAGAATGCCAGTGTGCTGGTGAACAGGCAGTTTCTTTGTGGGCACGGACAATGGATTCTTTAGCAGCAAACTTGGAACAGCACCCTGGGCCTTTTGAGGAAACCCACTCAAAATACATCCTGTTTCTCTCAAACAAAAAGAACTGAGAATTCTGGGGGAGCTAGTTGCCCATTGAAGAACAGACTCGGATGTTGAGAGTCAAGAGTACGTGGATATCCATGCACACAAGGACCAATTCCTGCAATAAGTTCTCCACTTGTTAAAACATGTAGGCATCAGCAGCTACTGGGCAGGAAGGCTACTAGGTCAGCAGTCCCCAGGAGGTGGTATCTGCAATCAGTGGCGCAGCTTCCACAGGGCAGGGTGGGGATAGACACCCCGGGCGGCCACCACTGGGGTCACATGGGGGGTGGAAAATCGCCCCCACACCCCTCCTCCTTCCCCCCTGCCTAGCCCTGTTCTGCTAGGTCCACTGCCAGCTAAGGTAAGGGGGGGCATGGAAGGGGCACGGGGGCCCATGGGGATGGGGTGGAAAACTCAGAGTACACCCCAGGCTCCATTTTCCCTAGCTATGCCCCTGTCTGCAATGCAGCCACATCTGGAATACTGTGTATCATTTTGAGCATAACACCTTAAAATAGATACAGTAGGTACAAAAAAGGTCAGCCAAAATGATCAAGAGATTAGAGGAAAGGCGACAGAGTTTGATGTTTTTTAGTGAATAGGAGGATTAATAGGGACATGATAGAGGTTTATACAGCTATGAATGGAGTGGAACAGTGGATCACTTTTTTCCTTTCTTTGGCATAAACACTGAAAGGCATCCAATGATGTTAATGGGCAGTAGATTCAGGACAAATCAAAGGAAGTATTTCTTCACTTTCAAAGGGTAACCACATTGCTCTATAGTAGGACAGCTAGATTCAAGTCCAGTAGTACTTTTGAAACAAACAAGATTTTGGCGAGATGTGAGCTTTCAAGAGTCAAAACTCCCTTTGACAACTGAAAGGCCATGCCCCAAAATCTTGTTGGTCTCTAAAGTACTACTGGCCTTGAATATAGCTGTTCACTGAAACAGTAATTAAGATACGGCAGGGATCACCAAACCCATAGACACATTTGGAATTCTTGACAGGCATGCTGGGTGCAATTACAAAATGGCTGCCGCAGGAAGACAAACCAGCCACAAAATGATTGCCACAGCTTAACTTCAGTTCCACACTTATACAGTGTAGATTGTTGTGCTGTGGTGGTAGCTGCTGCTAAAGCGAAACGGCACAGTTAATCAAATCTCCAATAGTCAATCAAAAGCCTTGCTGGGCAAAAAAACCTACCTGGCCCCACCCACTTGGTGGGTGCCAGAAAAGGTGTTGGGGACTCTGATCTAAGGCATTCTGTACCACTTGTTTAGCTGTTTTTCAAAGGTGCTTAGTCAAGTTCACAGAAGGCAGGCCCATAAATGAGCATCAACCATGATGATGAAATGGATTCTCCATGCTCAGAGGCAGTGACCCTACCCAAATTCCAGTCGTGAGGGACAACAACAGAGGAAAGCTTTGGCCTCTATGCCCTGTTCAAAGGTCTTCCAAGGTCTTCTATCTAGTCACTATGCAAAAAAGGAAGCTGGACTAGATGTGCCATTAGTCTTCTTCAGGGCAGGTCGGATACAGTGGTAGCCATCAAATCCCTTCCAGAATCTTTTGAATCTCTCACTGTGCACCCTTTAATCATACCTAGGAAGGGCAGCAAGAACGAACAGACTCTGCTGAAATCATTTGTTCAGCTTTAGAACGGCACAAAAAGGCAACTACTTAAGACATGTCAGATTGGAACCTACCAGCTTTTCCAGCGGACAAAAATGGGAGGAGGAGCTATCCCAGGTATCACTGGATCCACATGGACAAAAGCCACATAAGGCAGAGCTTGCAGGAAGAAGGGGAACTGGGCGACACTGAGCAGAAAATCTGGTAGGATCCAACCCTTCCCTAAAATGTGTGACAAGATGGGACCTTGGTGCAAATATGTCATTCACCTGTGGTGTCGACCTGAGGCAAGAGTCGAAGGAAGATGGGCCGTGCGTAGGGGGGTAGCACTTTCTGCATTTCCTGGTACAGCACGTTGGGGTTCAGTTTGGTTTCTGGGTCAGCAATTGCTGCCATTCCAGCTTTGCCTTCCACACCTGAATGAAAGAAAAATAAACGAAGTAAGCAATCAGTGTCCAGGAAAGAGCAATGTGCTGCTTTCCTCTCCCCAAAGAGGCAAATGAGTGGCATCTTATCCGACTTCACAACTAGCAGCTTACATCTTTACCCTTCCAGAAAGTTCAGCCCACCCTTAACTAGATACAAAACGCTTATTAACAACTCTCCCTTTGGTCACGGCATTGTCAAACAGACCTCCTTTGGTCAACTTTTTCCTGTTCTCTCTTCCCTTTTAGTTTGCAAGCTGTTTTACAGCAGTTGATGCACAGCACCCCTAAAGAGCCCCACGTATCGCATTTAAGTGCTTGGACTAACTTCTAAATTGCTGCGAGCAGTTTTTCGTGACAGTGTTAGGCAAGCAAATAAGGGTCAAATAGAATTACTAAAAATCCCAGAGGGATGGAAGGGCGATGGATTGGGCATCTGCCTGGAATACATTCTCCACTCAAGGGTACTAGCTACCCTCTCTTTTTACATTTTTCATCCTGACCCGATTAGGTCGACTGCTCTAAAGTGACTCAGCATAAAGGAAGACTGTTCAGCCTCAGCTATTCATGCCAGAGACGAAGGCTGCACAACTGAGAAGCCCTTTGGCAGAAGGAATAGGCCCCAGCCTGAATGAACTAGAAGGAAAATTGGGAACACTCCATATCTCTGCAGGAATGCTGTCTCTGTGAAGACTTTGGGATCTTGGCTGCAGAATGGAATATCTCGGAAAACAATTTTAACTTTATTGAAGGTTCAAGAGTCAAGTACGAAGGAAGGAATGGGGGTAGAATCAACTGTCTTTCTGTAATACTTCTGTGATCTCAGAGGTTTTCTGATTTCTATGGAAGAAGAAGAGTTTGGATTTATACCCCACCATTCTGTCCTGTAAGGAGACTCCAGGTGGCTTACACGCTCCTTTCTCTTCCTCTCCCCACAACAGACACCTTGTGAAATAGGTGAGGGTGAGAGAGGTCCGAACAACTGTGACTAGCCCAAGGCCACCCAGCAAGAATGTAGGAATGTGGAAACACATCTGGTTCACCAGATAAGCCTCTGCCACTCAGGTGGAGGAGTGGGGAATCAAACCCGGTTCTCCAGATTAGAATCCATCTGCTCTTAAACCACTATACCATGCTGGGCCATGGGAGGGCAGGTGACATGGTATAAAACCAATCTTGCCAGATCTCAGAAGCTAAGTGGTATTGGTAGTTCGAAGAGAGACCATCAAGGAAGACTCTGCAGAGGAAGGTTTGAGCCTTCTCTGTTTCTCACGTGCCTTGAAAGCCGCTTGCTGGGGTTGCCGTAGGCCATTGCAACCTAATGGCACTTATGTATGTATGGGGAACATCAATTAGACAGTTGGCCATACTAGCCCTGTATCATTTACTCTGACTGGCAATAGTTCTTCAGAAGTTTCAGGAAGGTGTTCTTCCTCCCTTTCCAGAATATTGGGAATGTCATTCATTTTCTTGCAACAAAATATGTTGTGATGGTCTGTATTTGAGGGGTTGTCTTTGTGTGTATAACCTCTGAAACAGAAGGTATACATTTGCTGGATGAAGCCTTTTTACACGGTTCTCCCTTCCCTTTCATTATTCTGCTCACTGTACCCTAAGCCCAATAGAGAACAGGTGATTTGTAAACATCTCAGGCAATTGCACACACCTCCTTGGCTTTTTCAGTGCCTGCCCTTTGCCTTAAGGAAGAAATAAAACTCGATGGAGACTGCGTTTCTGCTAGACTTTTTATCATAACTGGGTGCAATCCTGATTTCAGTTGCAACAAACAGGGGAGAGAAGGGAGAGTTTAAGGCTTCCATGCCTACAGTAAACAAAAACACCTCCTGAACTGCCATTAGGCTTTTAAAAAGGCAAAATAAGACAGTTACTTTTTTTTGGGTGGGGGGGGGGGGGGGTGGGGGGGAGTGGGGGGGGGGCGTTTGGGGGGGGGGGTTGGGGGGGGGGGGGGTGGGGGGGGGGGGGGGTGGGGGGGGGGGGGGGTGTGGGGGGGGGGGGGGGGGGGGGAAGGGGGGTGGGGGGGGGGGGGAGGGGGGGGAGGGGGGTGGGGGGGGGGGGGGGGTGTGGGGGGGGGGGCGGGGGGGGGGGGGGGGGGGTGGTTTGGGGGGGCGGGGGGTGGTGGGGGCGGGGGGTGGGGGGGGGGGGGGGTGGGGGGGGGGGGGGGTGGGGGGGGGGGGGGGTGGGGGGGGGGGGGGGTGGGGGGGGGGGGGGGTGGGGGGGGGGGGGGGTGGGGGGGGGGGGGGGTGGGGGGGGGGGGGGGTGGGGGGGGGGGGGGGTGGGGGGGGGGGGGGGTGGGGGGGGGGGGGGGTGGGGGGGGGGGGGGGTGGGGGGGGGGGGGGGTGGGGGGGGGGGGGGGTGGGGGGGGGGGGGGGTGGGGGGGGGGGGGGGTGGGGGGGGGGGGGGGTGGGGGGGGGGGGGGGTGGGGGGGGGGGGGGGTGGGGGGGGGGGGGGGTGGGGGGGGGGGGGGGTGGGGGGGGGGGGGGGTGGGGGGGGGGGGGGGTGGGGGGGGGGGGGGGTGGGGGGGGGGGGGGGTGGGGGGGGGGGGGGGTGGGGGGGGGGGGGGGTGGGGGGGGGGGGGGGTGGGGGGGGGGGGGGGTGGGGGGGGGGGGGGGTGGGGGGGGGGGGGGGTGGGGGGGGGGGGGGGTGGGGGGGGGGGGGGGTGGGGGGGGGGGGGGGTGGGGGGGGGGGGGGGTGGGGGGGGGGGGGGGTGGGGGGGGGGGGGGGTGGGGGGGGGGGGGGGTGGGGGGGGGGGGGGGTGGGGGGGGGGGGGGGTGGGGGGGGGGGGGGGTGGGGGGGGGGGGGGGTGGGGGGGGGGGGGGGTGGGGGGGGGGGGGGGTGGGGGGGGGGGGGGGTGGGGGGGGGGGGGGGTGGGGGGGGGGGGGGGTGGGGGGGGGGGGGGGTGGGGGGGGGGGGGGGTGGGGGGGGGGGGGGGTGGGGGGGGGGGGGGGTGGGGGGGGGGGGGGGTGGGGGGGGGGGGGGGTGGGGGGGGGGGGGGGTGGGGGGGGGGGGGGGTGGGGGGGGGGGGGGGTGGGGGGGGGGGGGGGTGGGGGGGGGGGGGGGTGGGGGGGGGGGGGGGTGGGGGGGGGGGGGGGTGGGGGGGGGGGGGGGTGGGGGGGGGGGGGGGTGGGGGGGGGGGGGGGTGGGGGGGGGGGGGGGTGGGGGGGGGGGGGGGTGGGGGGGGGGGGGGGTGGGGGGGGGGGGGGGTGGGGGGGGGGGGGGGTGGGGGGGGGGGGGGGTGGGGGGGGGGGGGGGTGGGGGGGGGGGGGGGTGGGGGGGGGGGGGGGTGGGGGGGGGGGGGGGTGGGGGGGGGGGGGGGTGGGGGGGGGGGGGGGTGGGGGGGGGGGGGGGTGGGGGGGGGGGGGGGTGGGGGGGGGGGGGGGTGGGGGGGGGGGGGGGTGGGGGGGGGGGGGGGTGGGGGGGGGGGGGGGTGGGGGGGGGGGGGGGTGGGGGGGGGGGGGGGTGGGGGGGGGGGGGGGTGGGGGGGGGGGGGGGTGGGGGGGGGGGGGGGTGGGGGGGGGGGGGGGTGGGGGGGGGGGGGGGTGGGGGGGGGGGGGGGTGGGGGGGGGGGGGGGTGGGGGGGGGGGGGGGTGGGGGGGGGGGGGGGTGGGGGGGGGGGGGGGTGGGGGGGGGGGGGGGTGGGGGGGGGGGGGGGTGGGGGGGGGGGGGGGTGGGGGGGGGGGGGGGTGGGGGGGGGGGGGGGTGGGGGGGGGGGGGGGTGGGGGGGGGGGGGGGTGGGGGGGGGGGGGGGTGGGGGGGGGGGGGGGTGGGGGGGGGGGGGGGTGGGGGGGGGGGGGGGTGGGGGGGGGGGGGGGTGGGGGGGGGGGGGGGTGGGGGGGGGGGGGGGTGGGGGGGGGGGGGGGTGGGGGGGGGGGGGGGTGGGGGGGGGGGGGGGTGGGGGGGGGGGGGGGTGGGGGGGGGGGGGGGTGGGGGGGGGGGGGGGTGGGGGGGGGGGGGGGTGGGGGGGGGGGGGGGTGGGGGGGGGGGGGGGTGGGGGGGGGGGGGGGTGGGGGGGGGGGGGGGTGGGGGGGGGGGGGGGTGGGGGGGGGGGGGGGTGGGGGGGGGGGGGGGTGGGGGGGGGGGGGGGTGGGGGGGGGGGGGGGTGGGGGGGGGGGGGGGTGGGGGGGGGGGGGGGTGGGGGGGGGGGGGGGTGGGGGGGGGGGGGGGTGGGGGGGGGGGGGGGTGGGGGGGGGGGGGGGTGGGGGGGGGGGGGGGTGGGGGGGGGGGGGGGTGGGGGGGGGGGGGGGTGGGGGGGGGGGGGGGTGGGGGGGGGGGGGGGTGGGGGGGGGGGGGGGTGGGGGGGGGGGGGGGTGGGGGGGGGGGGGGGTGGGGGGGGGGGGGGGTGGGGGGGGGGGGGGGTGGGGGGGGGGGGGGGTGGGGGGGGGGGGGGGTGGGGGGGGGGGGGGGTGGGGGGGGGGGGGGGTGGGGGGGGGGGGGGGTGGGGGGGGGGGGGGGTGGGGGGGGGGGGGGGTGGGGGGGGGGGGGGGTGGGGGGGGGGGGGGGTGGGGGGGGGGGGGGGTGGGGGGGGGGGGGGGTGGGGGGGGGGGGGGGTGGGGGGGGGGGGGGGTGGGGGGGGGGGGGGGTGGGGGGGGGGGGGGGTGGGGGGGGGGGGGGGTGGGGGGGGGGGGGGGTGGGGGGGGGGGGGGGTGGGGGGGGGGGGGGGTGGGGGGGGGGGGGGGTGGGGGGGGGGGGGGGTGGGGGGGGGGGGGGGTGGGGGGGGGGGGGGGTGGGGGGGGGGGGGGGTGGGGGGGGGGGGGGGTGGGGGGGGGGGGGGGTGGGGGGGGGGGGGGGTGGGGGGGGGGGGGGGTGGGGGGGGGGGGGGGTGGGGGGGGGGGGGGGTGGGGGGGGGGGGGGGTGGGGGGGGGGGGGGGTGGGGGGGGGGGGGGGTGGGGGGGGGGGGGGGTGGGGGGGGGGGGGGGTGGGGGGGGGGGGGGGTGGGGGGGGGGGGGGGTGGGGGGGGGGGGGGGTGGGGGGGGGGGGGGGTGGGGGGGGGGGGGGGTGGGGGGGGGGGGGGGTGGGGGGGGGGGGGGGTGGGGGGGGGGGGGGGTGGGGGGGGGGGGGGGTGGGGGGGGGGGGGGGTGGGGGGGGGGGGGGGTGGGGGGGGGGGGGGGTGGGGGGGGGGGGGGGTGGGGGGGGGGGGGGGTGGGGGGGGGGGGGGGTGGGGGGGGGGGGGGGTGGGGGGGGGGGGGGGTGGGGGGGGGGGGGGGTGGGGGGGGGGGGGGGTGGGGGGGGGGGGGGGTGGGGGGGGGGGGGGGTGGGGGGGGGGGGGGGTGGGGGGGGGGGGGGGTGGGGGGGGGGGGGGGTGGGGGGGGGGGGGGGTGGGGGGGGGGGGGGGTGGGGGGGGGGGGGGGTGGGGGGGGGGGGGGGTGGGGGGGGGGGGGGGTGGGGGGGGGGGGGGGTGGGGGGGGGGGGGGGTGGGGGGGGGGGGGGGTGGGGGGGGGGGGGGGTGGGGGGGGGGGGGGGTGGGGGGGGGGGGGGGTGGGGGGGGGGGGGGGTGGGGGGGGGGGGGGGTGGGGGGGGGGGGGGGTGGGGGGGGGGGGGGGTGGGGGGGGGGGGGGGTGGGGGGGGGGGGGGGTGGGGGGGGGGGGGGGTGGGGGGGGGGGGGGGTGGGGGGGGGGGGGGGTGGGGGGGGGGGGGGGTGGGGGGGGGGGGGGGTGGGGGGGGGGGGGGGTGGGGGGGGGGGGGGGTGGGGGGGGGGGGGGGTGGGGGGGGGGGGGGGTGGGGGGGGGGGGGGGTGGGGGGGGGGGGGGGTGGGGGGGGGGGGGGGTGGGGGGGGGGGGGGGTGGGGGGGGGGGGGGGTGGGGGGGGGGGGGGGTGGGGGGGGGGGGGGGTGGGGGGGGGGGGGGGTGGGGGGGGGGGGGGGTGGGGGGGGGGGGGGGTGGGGGGGGGGGGGGGTGGGGGGGGGGGGGGGTGGGGGGGGGGGGGGGTGGGGGGGGGGGGGGGTGGGGGGGGGGGGGGGTGGGGGGGGGGGGGGGTGGGGGGGGGGGGGGGTGGGGGGGGGGGGGGGTGGGGGGGGGGGGGGGTGGGGGGGGGGGGGGGTGGGGGGGGGGGGGGGTGGGGGGGGGGGGGGGTGGGGGGGGGGGGGGGTGGGGGGGGGGGGGGGTGGGGGGGGGGGGGGGTGGGGGGGGGGGGGGGTGGGGGGGGGGGGGGGTGGGGGGGGGGGGGGGTGGGGGGGGGGGGGGGTGGGGGGGGGGGGGGGTGGGGGGGGGGGGGGGTGGGGGGGGGGGGGGGTGGGGGGGGGGGGGGGTGGGGGGGGGGGGGGGTGGGGGGGGGGGGGGGTGGGGGGGGGGGGGGGTGGGGGGGGGGGGGGGTGGGGGGGGGGGGGGGTGGGGGGGGGGGGGGGTGGGGGGGGGGGGGGGTGGGGGGGGGGGGGGGTGGGGGGGGGGGGGGGTGGGGGGGGGGGGGGGTGGGGGGGGGGGGGGGTGGGGGGGGGGGGGGGTGGGGGGGGGGGGGGGTGGGGGGGGGGGGGGGTGGGGGGGGGGGGGGGTGGGGGGGGGGGGGGGTGGGGGGGGGGGGGGGTGGGGGGGGGGGGGGGTGGGGGGGGGGGGGGGTGGGGGGGGGGGGGGGTGGGGGGGGGGGGGGGTGGGGGGGGGGGGGGGTGGGGGGGGGGGGGGGTGGGGGGGGGGGGGGGTGGGGGGGGGGGGGGGTGGGGGGGGGGGGGGGTGGGGGGGGGGGGGGGTGGGGGGGGGGGGGGGTGGGGGGGGGGGGGGGTGGGGGGGGGGGGGGGTGGGGGGGGGGGGGGGTGGGGGGGGGGGGGGGTGGGGGGGGGGGGGGGTGGGGGGGGGGGGGGGTGGGGGGGGGGGGGGGTGGGGGGGGGGGGGGGTGGGGGGGGGGGGGGGTGGGGGGGGGGGGGGGTGGGGGGGGGGGGGGGTGGGGGGGGGGGGGGGTGGGGGGGGGGGGGGGTGGGGGGGGGGGGGGGTGGGGGGGGGGGGGGGTGGGGGGGGGGGGGGGTGGGGGGGGGGGGGGGTGGGGGGGGGGGGGGGTGGGGGGGGGGGGGGGTGGGGGGGGGGGGGGGTGGGGGGGGGGGGGGGTGGGGGGGGGGGGGGGTGGGGGGGGGGGGGGGTGGGGGGGGGGGGGGGTGGGGGGGGGGGGGGGTGGGGGGGGGGGGGGGTGGGGGGGGGGGGGGGTGGGGGGGGGGGGGGGTGGGGGGGGGGGGGGGTGGGGGGGGGGGGGGGTGGGGGGGGGGGGGGGTGGGGGGGGGGGGGGGTGGGGGGGGGGGGGGGTGGGGGGGGGGGGGGGTGGGGGGGGGGGGGGGTGGGGGGGGGGGGGGGTGGGGGGGGGGGGGGGTGGGGGGGGGGGGGGGTGGGGGGGGGGGGGGGTGGGGGGGGGGGGGGGTGGGGGGGGGGGGGGGTGGGGGGGGGGGGGGGTGGGGGGGGGGGGGGGTGGGGGGGGGGGGGGGTGGGGGGGGGGGGGGGTGGGGGGGGGGGGGGGTGGGGGGGGGGGGGGGTGGGGGGGGGGGGGGGTGGGGGGGGGGGGGGGTGGGGGGGGGGGGGGGTGGGGGGGGGGGGGGGTGGGGGGGGGGGGGGGTGGGGGGGGGGGGGGGTGGGGGGGGGGGGGGGTGGGGGGGGGGGGGGGTGGGGGGGGGGGGGGGTGGGGGGGGGGGGGGGTGGGGGGGGGGGGGGGTGGGGGGGGGGGGGGGTGGGGGGGGGGGGGGGTGGGGGGGGGGGGGGGTGGGGGGGGGGGGGGGTGGGGGGGGGGGGGGGTGGGGGGGGGGGGGGGTGGGGGGGGGGGGGGGTGGGGGGGGGGGGGGGTGGGGGGGGGGGGGGGTGGGGGGGGGGGGGGGTGGGGGGGGGGGGGGGTGGGGGGGGGGGGGGGTGGGGGGGGGGGGGGGTGGGGGGGGGGGGGGGTGGGGGGGGGGGGGGGTGGGGGGGGGGGGGGGTGGGGGGGGGGGGGGGTGGGGGGGGGGGGGGGTGGGGGGGGGGGGGGGTGGGGGGGGGGGGGGGTGGGGGGGGGGGGGGGTGGGGGGGGGGGGGGGTGGGGGGGGGGGGGGGTGGGGGGGGGGGGGGGTGGGGGGGGGGGGGGGTGGGGGGGGGGGGGGGTGGGGGGGGGGGGGGGTGGGGGGGGGGGGGGGTGGGGGGGGGGGGGGGTGGGGGGGGGGGGGGGTGGGGGGGGGGGGGGGTGGGGGGGGGGGGGGGTGGGGGGGGGGGGGGGTGGGGGGGGGGGGGGGTGGGGGGGGGGGGGGGTGGGGGGGGGGGGGGGTGGGGGGGGGGGGGGGTGGGGGGGGGGGGGGGTGGGGGGGGGGGGGGGTGGGGGGGGGGGGGGGTGGGGGGGGGGGGGGGTGGGGGGGGGGGGGGGTGGGGGGGGGGGGGGGTGGGGGGGGGGGGGGGTGGGGGGGGGGGGGGGTGGGGGGGGGGGGGGGTGGGGGGGGGGGGGGGTGGGGGGGGGGGGGGGTGGGGGGGGGGGGGGGTGGGGGGGGGGGGGGGTGGGGGGGGGGGGGGGTGGGGGGGGGGGGGGGTGGGGGGGGGGGGGGGTGGGGGGGGGGGGGGGTGGGGGGGGGGGGGGGTGGGGGGGGGGGGGGGTGGGGGGGGGGGGGGGTGGGGGGGGGGGGGGGTGGGGGGGGGGGGGGGTGGGGGGGGGGGGGGGTGGGGGGGGGGGGGGGTGGGGGGGGGGGGGGGTGGGGGGGGGGGGGGGTGGGGGGGGGGGGGGGTGGGGGGGGGGGGGGGTGGGGGGGGGGGGGGGTGGGGGGGGGGGGGGGTGGGGGGGGGGGGGGGTGGGGGGGGGGGGGGGTGGGGGGGGGGGGGGGTGGGGGGGGGGGGGGGTGGGGGGGGGGGGGGGTGGGGGGGGGGGGGGGTGGGGGGGGGGGGGGGTGGGGGGGGGGGGGGGTGGGGGGGGGGGGGGGTGGGGGGGGGGGGGGGTGGGGGGGGGGGGGGGTGGGGGGGGGGGGGGGTGGGGGGGGGGGGGGGTGGGGGGGGGGGGGGGTGGGGGGGGGGGGGGGTGGGGGGGGGGGGGGGTGGGGGGGGGGGGGGGTGGGGGGGGGGGGGGGTGGGGGGGGGGGGGGGTGGGGGGGGGGGGGGGTGGGGGGGGGGGGGGGTGGGGGGGGGGGGGGGTGGGGGGGGGGGGGGGTGGGGGGGGGGGGGGGTGGGGGGGGGGGGGGGTGGGGGGGGGGGGGGGTGGGGGGGGGGGGGGGTGGGGGGGGGGGGGGGTGGGGGGGGGGGGGGGTGGGGGGGGGGGGGGGTGGGGGGGGGGGGGGGTGGGGGGGGGGGGGGGTGGGGGGGGGGGGGGGTGGGGGGGGGGGGGGGTGGGGGGGGGGGGGGGTGGGGGGGGGGGGGGGTGGGGGGGGGGGGGGGTGGGGGGGGGGGGGGGTGGGGGGGGGGGGGGGTGGGGGGGGGGGGGGGTGGGGGGGGGGGGGGGTGGGGGGGGGGGGGGGTGGGGGGGGGGGGGGGTGGGGGGGGGGGGGGGTGGGGGGGGGGGGGGGTGGGGGGGGGGGGGGGTGGGGGGGGGGGGGGGTGGGGGGGGGGGGGGGTGGGGGGGGGGGGGGGTGGGGGGGGGGGGGGGTGGGGGGGGGGGGGGGTGGGGGGGGGGGGGGGTGGGGGGGGGGGGGGGTGGGGGGGGGGGGGGGTGGGGGGGGGGGGGGGTGGGGGGGGGGGGGGGTGGGGGGGGGGGGGGGTGGGGGGGGGGGGGGGTGGGGGGGGGGGGGGGTGGGGGGGGGGGGGGGTGGGGGGGGGGGGGGGTGGGGGGGGGGGGGGGTGGGGGGGGGGGGGGGTGGGGGGGGGGGGGGGTGGGGGGGGGGGGGGGTGGGGGGGGGGGGGGGTGGGGGGGGGGGGGGGTGGGGGGGGGGGGGGGTGGGGGGGGGGGGGGGTGGGGGGGGGGGGGGGTGGGGGGGGGGGGGGGTGGGGGGGGGGGGGGGTGGGGGGGGGGGGGGGTGGGGGGGGGGGGGGGTGGGGGGGGGGGGGGGTGGGGGGGGGGGGGGGTGGGGGGGGGGGGGGGTGGGGGGGGGGGGGGGTGGGGGGGGGGGGGGGTGGGGGGGGGGGGGGGTGGGGGGGGGGGGGGGTGGGGGGGGGGGGGGGTGGGGGGGGGGGGGGGTGGGGGGGGGGGGGGGTGGGGGGGGGGGGGGGTGGGGGGGGGGGGGGGTGGGGGGGGGGGGGGGTGGGGGGGGGGGGGGGTGGGGGGGGGGGGGGGTGGGGGGGG
This sequence comes from Sphaerodactylus townsendi, assembly GCF_021028975.2. NCBI lineage: Eukaryota > Metazoa > Chordata > Lepidosauria > Squamata > Sphaerodactylidae > Sphaerodactylus > Sphaerodactylus townsendi. The sequence continues at coordinate 154,488,546 of NC_059427.1, read as the reverse complement.
GGGGGGGTGGGGGGGGGGGGGGGTGGGGGGGGGGGGGGGTGGGGGGGGGGGGGGGTGGGGGGGGGGGGGGGTGGGGGGGGGGGGGGGTGGGGGGGGGGGGGGGTGGGGGGGGGGGGGGGTGGGGGGGGGGGGGGGTGGGGGGGGGGGGGGGTGGGGGGGGGGGGGGGTGGGGGGGGGGGGGGGTGGGGGGGGGGGGGGGTGGGGGGGGGGGGGGGTGGGGGGGGGGGGGGGTGGGGGGGGGGGGGGGTGGGGGGGGGGGGGGGTGGGGGGGGGGGGGGGTGGGGGGGGGGGGGGGTGGGGGGGGGGGGGGGTGGGGGGGGGGGGGGGTGGGGGGGGGGGGGGGTGGGGGGGGGGGGGGGTGGGGGGGGGGGGGGGTGGGGGGGGGGGGGGGTGGGGGGGGGGGGGGGTGGGGGGGGGGGGGGGTGGGGGGGGGGGGGGGTGGGGGGGGGGGGGGGTGGGGGGGGGGGGGGGTGGGGGGGGGGGGGGGTGGGGGGGGGGGGGGGTGGGGGGGGGGGGGGGTGGGGGGGGGGGGGGGTGGGGGGGGGGGGGGGTGGGGGGGGGGGGGGGTGGGGGGGGGGGGGGGTGGGGGGGGGGGGGGGTGGGGGGGGGGGGGGGTGGGGGGGGGGGGGGGTGGGGGGGGGGGGGGGTGGGGGGGGGGGGGGGTGGGGGGGGGGGGGGGTGGGGGGGGGGGGGGGTGGGGGGGGGGGGGGGTGGGGGGGGGGGGGGGTGGGGGGGGGGGGGGGTGGGGGGGGGGGGGGGTGGGGGGGGGGGGGGGTGGGGGGGGGGGGGGGTGGGGGGGGGGGGGGGTGGGGGGGGGGGGGGGTGGGGGGGGGGGGGGGTGGGGGGGGGGGGGGGTGGGGGGGGGGGGGGGTGGGGGGGGGGGGGGGTGGGGGGGGGGGGGGGTGGGGGGGGGGGGGGGTGGGGGGGGGGGGGGGTGGGGGGGGGGGGGGGTGGGGGGGGGGGGGGGTGGGGGGGGGGGGGGGTGGGGGGGGGGGGGGGTGGGGGGGGGGGGGGGTGGGGGGGGGGGGGGGTGGGGGGGGGGGGGGGTGGGGGGGGGGGGGGGTGGGGGGGGGGGGGGGTGGGGGGGGGGGGGGGTGGGGGGGGGGGGGGGTGGGGGGGGGGGGGGGTGGGGGGGGGGGGGGGTGGGGGGGGGGGGGGGTGGGGGGGGGGGGGGGTGGGGGGGGGGGGGGGTGGGGGGGGGGGGGGGTGGGGGGGGGGGGGGGTGGGGGGGGGGGGGGGTGGGGGGGGGGGGGGGTGGGGGGGGGGGGGGGTGGGGGGGGGGGGGGGTGGGGGGGGGGGGGGGTGGGGGGGGGGGGGGGTGGGGGGGGGGGGGGGTGGGGGGGGGGGGGGGTGGGGGGGGGGGGGGGTGGGGGGGGGGGGGGGTGGGGGGGGGGGGGGGTGGGGGGGGGGGGGGGTGGGGGGGGGGGGGGGTGGGGGGGGGGGGGGGTGGGGGGGGGGGGGGGTGGGGGGGGGGGGGGGTGGGGGGGGGGGGGGGTGGGGGGGGGGGGGGGTGGGGGGGGGGGGGGGTGGGGGGGGGGGGGGGTGGGGGGGGGGGGGGGTGGGGGGGGGGGGGGGTGGGGGGGGGGGGGGGTGGGGGGGGGGGGGGGTGGGGGGGGGGGGGGGTGGGGGGGGGGGGGGGTGGGGGGGGGGGGGGGTGGGGGGGGGGGGGGGTGGGGGGGGGGGGGGGTGGGGGGGGGGGGGGGTGGGGGGGGGGGGGGGTGGGGGGGGGGGGGGGTGGGGGGGGGGGGGGGTGGGGGGGGGGGACTGGATAGCTTTAAAAGGGGCTTGGACAGATTTATGGAGGAGAAGTCGATCTATGGCTACCAACCTTGATCCTCTTTGATCTGAGATTGCAAATGCCTTAACAGACCAGGTGTTCGGGAGCAACAGCTGCAGAAGGCCATTGCGTTCACATCCTGCATGTGAGCTCCCAATGGCACCTGGTGGGCCACTCCGAGTAGCAGAGAGCTGGACTAGATGGACTCTGGTCTGATCCAGCTGGCTTGTTCTTATGTTCTTAAGCTGTGACTAGCCCAAGGTTACCCAGCTGGCATGTGTTGGAGTGGACAGGCTAAACTGAATTCCCCAGATAAGCCTCCACAATTCAAGTGGCAGAGCGGGGAATCAAACCCGGTTCCTCTAGATTAGAATGCACCTGCTCTTAACCACTACAGCACTGCTGCACATGCTGAGAGAGGCACATTAGCAGAATGGGGCTTCGGGGTGGAGCTGACAAAAATCAACAGCATGGATCCAACCCCTGACCACTCAAACTGAGCAAAGTTTATTTATGCATTTATTCATCTTGCTTTTTGCCTCAAATTTGACACAAGTTTGAAGCCTCAAGTTTTTGCACACGTCTAAGCAGCCTTCCTCCAACTCAGGTAGAGAAAAGCTCAATCGAAGTTCAGTAGCTCCTTAAAGACCAAGAAGATTTCCAGGGTATAATAAGCTTTTGAGAGTCAAGGCTCCCTTTGTTCGATACTGACATATCTGTCAAAGGAGCTCTGATCCTTGAAAGCTTATATTCTGACAATCTTTTTAGCTTAACCTGTTACTGGACTTGAATCCAGCTTTTCTACTTCATCTCCATATGGGAGGGGTGTGTGCGTGCGCACACTATCAACTCACAGCTGACTTGTGGCAACCCTGGGTTTTCAAGCCAAGAGATGTTCAGAGGTGGTTTGCCACTGCCTGCCTCCACAGGGGCTGAGAGAGTTCAGACCAGACTGTGACTGGCCCAAGGTTACCCAGCAGGCTTTATGTGGAAGAGTGGGGAATTGAACCTGGTTCTCCAGATTAGAGTCTGCTGTTCTTAACTTCTATGCCACACTGGCTCCAACACGGCTACCCACCTGAACTATCTCCATCGAAGAAAGAGTAATTTAATTTGGAGAAAAGTTCCTTAGCATTGGGGAAGGTTATTTGAAGAGTGGCCGTGTCCCTCCCCCTCCCACACTCATACAATCTTTCCATAACATCAGAGAGTCACTGGTGACACCAGAGCCAGCCTCCATTCTGAAATCAGCACTGATGGTTTTCACCTACCTGCTGAGTGGTACAGTGGTAGGCAGTTATAGATTATGTCATTGGGAGTCATTCTGTAGGCATAATATCCAAAAGCTGCTATTCGGTAATATCTGAAAGGAAGCAGGAAAAAAAAAGCTGAAGAGTCCAGGATCTTTCAGCTTAGATGACTAGGTGGGGGACATTATGAGGGTTTACAAAATTATGCATGGGATAGATTGTGGATAGAGAGGACTTTTCCTTCTTTCCTAAAAAAACTAAAACTCTACGACATCAAATGAAGTTGATGGGCAGTGCATTCAGAACAGGCAAAGGAAACACTTGTATTGTTGAAGGCTTTCATGACCAGAATCAGCTTTCAGTTGTGGGTATCCCAGGCTATGTGGCCGTGGTCTGGTGTTTTTGGCTCCAGATGTTTCACCCACATCTATGGCTGGCATCTTCAGAGGCATGTCATGGTAAGGTATGTTTCTCTCCAAGAGAAATGTATCTTATTACCAGGCGCGTAGATGCAATGGGGACATCCGGGGCAGCTTGTCCCGGGCGCCACCATTGCAGTCATGTGGAGAGGCGGAGCCGGGGGCATTTCAGGGATGGGGAGTGTCAGGGGCAGGGAGGGCACGCACAGGCTGCTCATGCCCTGGGCGCAGTTCCCCCTCCCTTTGTCACTGCTTATTACAGTAACAAGAGAAACATATCTTATCTTACATGATTCTGAAGATACCAGCCACAGATGCAAGCAAAACATTAAGAAGCCAAAACCACCAGGCACTAGCCTGGAAAACTGAATTCGCTGCCAGGGGATGACCACAGGGATACACAGTTTTAAAGGGGGTTAGACAGTCAAAAGAGGATACTTGTTACTAGCCATTTTTGAGCTTGTGGGCTCCCACAGCTTACCTGTGGTCACCAAACAATAATCCTTGTGATGTTTTGGCATCTGCTGACAGAGAACCTTTTTAAAAACCTGCTCAGCTAATAAAATCTCCAACAGCCAATCAGAAGAAGCCTTGCTGGACAAAAGCCCCTTTGGCCCCACCTACTTTATCAAAATAATTTGCAGGCTAGGAACATGTCGGCAGGTGCTGTGGTCACCCATAGGCACCATAATGGGGACTCTTGCACTATCTATTGTGGTAAAAATAATGAAAGTGAAATAGTAGATTATATTTGCATAATACTGAACCCTAGGAGAGCCATATCACTGGCTAGGTTTAATTTTCTGCTCTCAGCGCTGCTATATGATAGATTTTTGAAAATAGAGGGAGCAAAGAGATTCTGCTCCTATAACTTAAATCAACTGGAAACTCAAGCCCATTCCCTCTTCCATTGCACTAAATATGAGGGAATTAGGGGGAAATATGCAAATGCTCTTCTCTTAAACTGTGACAGGATATCAGATGCTCAAAAGATCTTATACTTGTTAAATAATTCTGATCCTGTAGTTTGTGAATTGATGGCCAAGTTTTTACTAGAAATTATATACCCTAAAGGATAGCTCTGTTCTTTTTAATTTTGTTGTGTCACCCTGTTATTAAGAGATTCTCTATTATTACTCTATCTGGGGATTGTTTTAACTTTGTTTTTTTGTAACCTACCTGTATCGTCCCATAGCCAATAAAAGCTTGGTTGGTTGAAATGTAAGTGAGTGTGAACGAGAGTAAGGAAGAGAGAGAGTGGCCTCTACACATTAAGGGCCACCTGTCTGGCATCTTCTTATACTCCCTCAGTTCAATATTTTCCTTGGAAGGAAGAATGCCCTTTTCTTGCAGTTGGCTTCTCTTCAGCATTTTTTTGGTCAAACGTCTCCCCTTTAGGTAGGTCAGGTTTGCTGGGCTACAGGAAGACAAGCTGACACATCCAGGACTGAAGGTATGATCAATAAGTAATCAATAGGTAAGCTCTCTCACACCATGTGCCTAACTTAAGGAACAAGGACAATGCTTAATTTTTCCCCCAGTTGTCAATATGATAAGAACAGGGGGTGAGGTGGGGGGCTATGGCTTTTCCCCTGCTGTCTGTGGCTTAGAGGTAGAAGACTTGGTTGAGAAAAAGGAAACCTGAGGGGACCCAACATGTCATGGACACCTATTTATACAATGAGAGTTCATACAAGCAGCTGCTTAGATAAACAGCCTTGGGACAATGGACCCCTTCTTGGATCTAACTGGTGGTCCATTTCCTCAGCATCATGTGTCACAGAGCAGTCAACAAGATGCTGCTGAGGACCAACGAACAGGGCACAGAGGCCAAGGCCTTCTTTGGCCTTGCCTACTATAGCACAGTATGCTGCCTCTGAAATTTACTAACTAGAAGAAGAGTCCTGTCGAGCAGGCCAAAGGTCCAATCATCAGACAACCACATCAACGCAAGGTGCCTTATGTTACTCCTCCCATCTGCCAGGAATTCCAAGAGACAGAAGAATCTGGATGATCTCCTCATATTACCTGGCTTTTTTAGATGGGTTGCCCCAGCATGGTGTTTAGTAATCCACGTACAAGCTACAAATGTCCACAAACACTGAACACTGGCAGAGAAGACCAAATACCCTGGCCAGACACGACAAGGCTCCTCACCTGCTGTGCACTACAATGGCGGCCTTTGGCATTCCAGTTGTGCCAGAGGTGTAGATGTAGAACAGTCGATCTAGGGGAGAAAAAGAAGAATCAGGTAGCATGATTGGTGATGTGCCCAGGCTGAAATAGCACAGGCCAAGACAATCAGCAAAGAGACTGCTGACCCAGCAGACTCCACCTGCAACAGATGACAGCCCATTTTGCCAGAAGCAGTTCTGCTCTTTGAACCAGTCATGGGGCCTTAAGGTGCCTGGCTGAGACATCGGAAACCTGAATCTGGAAGAAAGGTCAGCTGAAACCCATGACTATGACAGGCTGCCCTGAAAGAAGAAGAACTGCTGGCATCCCCACTGGACCTTGCAGGCAAATTTGTGAGTCACTCTGGAAAGGCCCATGTCTGCAAGGAAACCTACCGTCCAATCCCTTAGGTGAAACCTGAGCCAAAGGAGATTTGGATGCTTGAGCCAGAAGAGGATCCAGATGCTTGGTGTCCGAAGGAACGGATTCAGGGTTCATGTCTCCAGAACAGAACTTGACCATATTTTTACCCAGCATGCCATTCACCTCAGCGACCGCTGAAACAACAACAACAAAAATCAGCATCCATTGCAAGAAGCTCCAAAAGGAAGGCACTCAGCTTCAGCATGGGTTCCACAGAGGCCCACCAAACGTTAGATGGGGCACAGATGCAAACAACTGCCAGCGCTGATGCAAACAACTGCTTGCTTAACCAAAAAAATGAAAGTAAAGCAAATGGCTTACCCCCTTCAGGAAGGCTAGATGTAGCAACCCATCCGCTGCATGATTACTCCTGCAGGACTGAAATGGTAGGGTCTTTCTCTATGAGGACCCCATTGTTCTATCTTGCCCATTTTTTATCTCAACCTTCCTCCCATGAACTGAAAGCAGTGTTAGAGTTGCCAGCTTTGGACTGGGAAATTCTCTGAGATTTGGGGGTGGATCCTAGGGAGGGTTGTTTTGGGCAGGGAAGGGACCTTTGTGTGAATGTGATACCTAGAGTGCACTCACTAAAGCAGCCATTTTCTCCTGGGGAACTGACCTCTGTCATATGTGATCAGTTGTAATTCCAGGAGATCTCCAGCCACCACCTGGATGTTGGCAATCCTACGCAGTCTGCATGATACCCTTCTCCCATTATATCCTCATAACCAAGAAGAAGAAGAAGAGTTGGATTTATATCCCCCCTTTCTCTCCTGTAAGGAGACTCAAAGGGGCTTACTTTCCCTGTGAGGCGGTGGGGCTGAGAGAGCTCCAAAGAACTGTGACTAGCCCAAGGTCACCCAGCTGGCATGTGCACAAGCCAATCTAGTTCACTAGATAAGCCTCCACAGGTCAAGTGGCAGAGTGGGGAATCAAACCCAGTTCTCCAGATTAGAGTGCTCTTAACCACTATACCATGCTGGCTCTCATATGTGCAAGAGAGTGTGTCTCTGATTGTGTGTGTCTCTGACTGTGTGTGTCTCCGTCACTGGCCGAAGAACATCCTGAGAATTCGACAGCTAAACAGGAAACTGAACCTAGGTTTCCACAGCTGTATGAAATTCTGATCACAAGACTATACTGACCATCTGTCGTGCTTGTACTTTGAGGCCATATCAGCTCCCACCCTAGTCGACAATGGAACAGAAGCATCACATCTCCTCATAACACAAAGGGTTACAGTTGTGTTAGCACTAAAAAAATGTCAAAATCAACTTATTCAAGATGCAGCATATATGGCCAACAGACCATTTATCCTCACAGATCATCCAACTAGGAGCCTGAGGAATCAAGAAGCTTTTGAGAATTTGCTCCAGAGGAAATCTTCTCTTGACCCCCTCCCCAGCACTGAGTTTTGCCTCAAAGCACTTTAGGGGGGGGTCACAACCTCAAATGGATACAAGTCCCACCTGCTGACAGCTCCCCGCCAAAAATGAGGGCTTTGGCCCCTGAGGTTTTCACGCAGTACATCAGTGAATCGAGGCGCAAGTTGAAGTTGATGAGGGCCGCCTCGATGCCCACTTTGGCCATCCCTAACCAGAGGCCCACAAACTCCGGACGGCTCTCCATAAAGATGGCAATGGAGTCACCCGGAAGAAAGCCTTGCTGGCAGAAGAAGTTGGCCACGGAGTTGGAGAACTCATCTAAGCGCCGGAATGTCCACTTGTCATCAGTGGCCTCATAGATCAGGGCTACTTTGTCCGGATGCCGGCGTACCATCTCCTGGAAGATCTTGGGCACATTGCTTTTGGCTTTCCGATGACAGTACAATTCGTACTTGACCTGAATAAGCACTGACAGGCCCCTGCAAAAAAGAAGGAAAGGTCTCAGTTACTAGGACTCAAATCGTAAGGCTGCCAGCACGGAGAGGAAAAGGCTGCAGAGTAATCCAATACCAGGGTATCGCCTCATCCAAATGTTCGCCCTTCAAGAAGCTGTTGCTTCAAATAAATTACTTCAACACAAGAGAGGATTATGGGGAACCAGCTCTGCAGTCAGGTGGTCCCTTGCAGTTTTATTTTACTGAAAACATTTTTAAGCTGCCTTTCTATTCAACTTGGGGTTTTCAAGGGGATGAACAATCAAAGCAATTTTAAAAGATTGAAAAACTCATTAAAAGAATTAAAACAGAACCCACAAATACACAAAATACCACCCGAGGCCAAAGGGAAATGTTCCGCGAGGAAGCAAGGGATGGAGATGCTGAGGCAAGGGAACAAAAAATTCTTCCACTTACACTCCACAGAAGGCAGTGAAAAATTATCCGAGGATTAAGACCAGAATCCAGAATCCGAGAGACACAGGAATCCATAAAAAGTTATAGCAAATTTGTTTATTTATACCTGCAATGTTAATTTGAATTATTTCTCTTTCTTTGCATCAGTGATTCATCTTTTTATTACTGTTCTACAAAGCCTGGATAGCCCATGTTCGCCTGATGATAGACAGATAAGACAGATAGACAGATAGATAGATAAGATTAAGGTTTAAAATTTGGGCATCAGATTGCCACCTGACATCCTACCATATAAGCTTTCATCGCTCAATCCCCCATGAGTAAAACCCAGCTTCCCCCATTCCTGTTCCTGCATTTAACTGCTGAAACCAGAAGCTGTCCCAACCAAATTTTCTGTTGCCCTAGTAGCTACTTCACAGCAACAAATAATAAAAATAATTTGCTTCTACTATGTTCCATTTGTGTATTGGTTATAAAAAAAGGGAAACATTATAAACATGCCATACATCTGCAGCACTCTCTCACCCAAAGCAAATTAAATTGCGCAAGTGCTGGATTTGAATCCAAAAGAACATTAAAAACCAACAAGATTCTCAAGGTTTCAGCTTTTGAGACTCAAAGCTGCCTTTGTCAGACAAGACTAAGGGAATTTTGACTCTTGAGAACCTATACTCTGAAAATCTTGTTAGTCTAAGGTACTACTGGACTCAAATCTACTCCCACTGACCAACATGGCTACAGACACTCTGAAACCAAACTGTTCCATGAAAATTCTGTTCCATGAAAATTCTTGGTATTCACAGAAATGGAAAGCACACATGAATACCTTACTGGTGGATACCTGAAAATACCTGAAAAAGTGTAAATTTTGGATTGACATAATCCAATAATCTTTGTTTTATAGGGTCTTTTTGTGTATTTTGGCTGTATATTTATGTTTTGTTTAATTGGTCAATGACAATTATAGTAAATTAAATTAAATTACCTACAAGTGGATATCTATGAGCTTCTTTTCTTCTTCATCACTGGGGTTCTATACAGAACAGTGGTGTAGCTACAACAGGACAAGGGGGGCGCCCTGCCCTGGCTGTGCGCCACTGGGGTCATGTGGGGGTGGAAAATCGCCTCCCACACCCCTCCCCACATTTACCTTAGTTCAGCCTGAAAAAGTTCAAGCTGAAAAAGTGGCCTGTTCAGTTCAGCCTGAAGAAGCGGCCTGGTGGGAACTACACTTCCCAGGAGACCTTGCGAGCCTGAAGGTCTCCTGGGAAATGTAGTTCCCACCAGGCCGCTTTTTCAGGCTGAACTAAGGTAAGGAGGTGGGCGCCGTGGGGGTGGGGGGAGACAGTGCAAGCAGCATTTTGACCCGGGAGCCATTTTTTCCCCCTATGCCACTGATTCAGAACCAAGTATGAAGGTGGAACAAAGCTGTTTGCACTGCATACCACATTCTACAACCCACTCAGAGAACCAGTGTTGGCTGGTTTTTAAGAGCAGGTGGACTTTAAGAAGAAGAAGAGTTTGGATTTATATCCCCCCTTTCTCTCCTGCAGGAGACTCAAAGGGGCTTACAACCTCCTTGCCCTTCACCCCTCACAACAAACACCCTGTGAGGTGGGTGGGGCTGAGAGAGCTCTGAGAAGCTGTGACTAGCCCAAGGTCACCCAGCTGGCACGTGTGGGAGTGCACAGGCTAATCTGAATTCCCCAGATAAGCCTCCACAGCTCAGGCAGCAGAACTGGCAATCAAACCCGGTTCCTCCAGATTAGATACACAAGCTCTTAATCTCCTACGCCACTGTTTTAACCTGGAGAACCAGGTTTGATTTCCCACTCCTCCACATGAAACCTGTGGGTGACTTTGGGCTAGTCACAGTTCTCTCAGAACTCTTTCAGCTCCACTTACCTGACAAGGTGCCTGCTGTGGGGAGAGGAAGGGAAGGACTTTGTAAGCAGCTTATAGTTGAGAAAAGCAGGATATAAATCCAAACTCTCTCTTCTTCTTCTTGGATCCTTCCCCTTCATTGACAGCTTTTGCTTGTGCAACAGAGAACAAAGCCTGCCAATTCCCACTGCAGACATGAGTGTTATTTCCAAGGGACAGGAAAGGAACACAGCCATAGAACAATTACTTGCAGTTGTTTGGATCCAGCGTTTTTGGTACAACAGCAAATAAAGACATGGGATGGGAGAAATGAAATAGCTGAAATCCTCAGAGAAGGGACAGAGAAGGGTCAGAGAAGGGTCGAGCACCAACAGTTGAGAGTGCCAGTGCAGATTAGTGGTTGAAAGCAACAGACTCTAATCTGGAGAACCAGGTTTGATTCCCCACTACTCCAGATGAACAGTGGGCTCTTCTGGTGAACTGCATTTGTTTCCCCACTCCTACACATTGAACCCTGCTGGATGGCATCGAGCTAGTCACAGTTCCCTCAGAACTCTCTCAGACCCTCCTACCTCACAAGGAATCTGTTGTGGGGAGAAGAAGGGAAGGAAGTTCTAAGCCGCTTTGTGACTCCTTACAGGAGAGTAAGGTGGAATATAAATCCAAACTCTACTTCTTCTCCTTCATGCCTAGATCCAGAAGAATAAACCTTCCATCAAGCTTTTAACTTGCCCTTGAGAGGACCATCCAGAGGGGAGGGGGAAGAAGCAGCCAAGCATCAATTCCACACAGAGAAAGAAGCTCCAGCCATACAGTGATTGATATCTGGCTGCTGAATCCCTAACAAGCCTTTGAGGTAGGTTTTTTAAAAAACCTGTAGCAGTAGTTGTGATAGGAAGACCCTGAAGACTGGGAAGATGACACTGGAACATCTGCCCACCAGCCTTGGGCATGTTTCTAATCTGTCGTATTTTCAACTAAGGGTGCCAAAATGCCTTCAGGGCCATATATGGTGGGTTTAAAAAGACTTTTCAACTGAAAAATAACAATACTAAACACAAATTTTCTGCCCAGAGTAAATGGCACAAACAAATTGCATGCAAACTTGCTTTGGTAGGGGCAGGGGATGAAGTTTTATTTGCATACCGCTGAAAGTTTTTTCTCCAGCAATAAGCAGTAGAATGACTAAAAGGAGGGTGAACAAGACCGACAGAAGGGGACAGGAGAGACAATGCCAAAAAGATGGGTATGACCAGTGGTGGGGTTCAAATAACTTAACAACTGGTTGTTGACAATTACGATTTTAACTACCGGTTCTGCCGAAGTGGTGCGAACTTGCTGAATCCCACCACTGGATATGACTCAGTATTTTAAGAGAAATCAGAGGTCAAACATCCAAACACCAGGCCTGCATATTTTCAAAAGCCTTTCTGTAATCATAACGTCTAGAAAACCTTTTTTTTTTTTGCTTCAAATGAAAGCCAAGATGTTTAGGAATTCAGATTCTTCGCTAGATCCCGTAATAATCTCAGTACCTATTTATGTGAGAAAGCAGGCGGCTTGTGGTCACTTGAAACAGCTATCCATTTCAGCTTCTTTGCCCAGAGTTAGCTAGCTGCAAGCAGCTGTCATGCATAGAATTAAGCTTTGCATTCCATTACAGATTTCCACAGGTGAAGATAGAGGGGGTGGGATAAGGATACTGCAGATACTGCTGGCCTTGATCCAAAGAGTCTCATTCCTCTGGTTGCCAGGTATCCAGCAGGGAAGGGGAGGGGAAGGTCTTATCAGGCACAAATTGAGGCCTAAGCCTCAATACCGTTGCTGTGTTGATGTCATTTCTGGAAGTGACATCATCATGTCACTGACAATGTGGGAGATGCTCTGGTATTTGGGGGAAAAAACTCTGTGGTGGAGGTTGTTTTTACATAGAGTTTTGTTCAAATACCACAGCTTCTCCAATATTGTTGGTGATGTGATGACATCAGTTCTGGAAGTGATGTCAACTCACTGACAGCATTTAGGCCTAGGCCTCAATTTCTACCTGCAAAACCCCTGTAGGACCACTGAATGGCATTGGGAGGGATGGGGAGGCAGAGTGTAGGAGAAAAATTTAAAAGAAAAACACTGGAAAACATAAGAGTTCCTGATGGTTCCTAGAACTGCCCAAAAGTGACAAGGATAGCTCTAGCAATGACCAGAAATTCTTACGATAATCTTACCTTCATTTCTGGGTAGCTCTAGGAATTGACAGGAACTCTATGGTCAGAGCAACCTATAAATAGATGAGGCTTTTTTTTAAAAAAAAAATCTCCCCAGGATGACTGCACAACCGCTCTCCCTCCAGTCCCAGTTTCTGCATGCCAATCAGCTGGGCATTGGTGGGCAAGGGCTGCTGGCTAACGTCTTCTGCCATGAATGGGCAGATAGGAACTCTATATCAAGTCCGAGTGTCCCTAGTTAAGGTAACAGAACTGGGAAAGAGGCCTCTCTCTACCTGAGACTCTGGAAAACTGCTAGTTTAATGTGGTTTAACACAGCTCCATGTGTTTAACTTCAAATACACCTATCTGATGACAACATTTTAATCTTATTCTTTGTACCAGGAGCAAACAGTGCTATACAAGGACTTCTCTTCGGCTTCATGCACAGCTTATGTATAATTGCAGTCTGTCCCCACTTTGAAATAAAGAAAGGGGACCTGAGCTCCCGGGTACATATAAGCCGTGGCTCTGCTCCGTCTCTTCCAGATCACATTCTGAGAACACAGTGCAAAAGTGTTCATTCTCCCTCCCCCTATATATGGGACTACTGTATCAGAGTTAAAACTTTATATCAAACTCCTGAAAATCTCACAATTTGGGGCACCTTATAAAAAGTTTTGATAGTTGACTGGCTGTGAAGAGCTCATACACACAGCAGTTGTAGACAGCTAGTGTGTAATGGTTATAGTGTCAAGTTAAGACCAGGAAGACCTGGGTTCAAGTCTACAATCAAGGCCTAACACACAGTATGCTTTTCCTGGGAATTTAGGGTCAGCGGACACGTTCTGGGATTTCCATGCTTCCAAGGTGCCCATAGGCCTGATGGAAATTGGAATCAGGACACCCATCTGGCTTAAACTTTTTCCCTTAATGACTTTTGTACTCTGAACTGACCTGCAGCAAGTTCCTATTTGCTCCACTGGGGAAACGTAAAGTCTACTGGTATCTACATGTTAGGTATGTCTCAGTGGGGCAAATAGGAGCTTCCCAAGAAGATTTTAAGTTGAGAAAGCCGTGGACATGGAATTAAGCCCACTCTCCTTGCATGCCACAGTTTGGATCTGAATTAGATCCTCTCATGCTGGGAAGCACAGAGCTTTCAGACTTCTCTCAGCCTGGCAACATCCAAGGAAAGTGTCCAACATACTTAGGCCCTCGGCCCTATAGCACACAGGCAGCACAATTCTATGCATGTTTATCCAGAAGTCAGGCTCATGTTGTTTACCACATTTGAACAGGCCCGTTTGCACAGGATCACATCACTTTAACCTTGAGCCAGGTGGTATCTCTCAACACAACTACTGCATGTAGTTGGTGTTAAGATAAAGGACTGGAGAAAACTAGGAACCCATCCAGAGCAGGAGGGGGAGTGGGGAGAAATCTTATAAAGTAACTGCACTTCAAGAGGATTGTCAACAGACTGGAGAAAAAAATGTTCTGTCTCTTTAAAAAGGTAAAGGTCCTCTGTGCAAACACTGGGTCATTATTGACCCATGGGATGACATCATAACAATTACTAGGCAGACTCTGTTTACAGGATGGTCTGCCATTACCTTTCCCAGACTTCTGTACTTTACCCCCAGCAAGTCTGGTACTCTTTTTACCAACCTCAGAAGGGTGGACGGCTGAGTCCACCTTGAGTTGGCTATCTGAAACTGACTTCCGTTGGGATGGAACTCAGGTTAGAAGCACAGTTTGGACTGCGATACTGCAGCTTACCACTCTGCACCTGTCTCTTTAAAAGAAGCTCAATGGGATGCTATTTACCGCCATGCCATGAAAAGCTTTGGCTGTTCATTTTCACACATTTATTTTACAAAGTGCCACGGAGCTGCAACCAACTCATGTGACCCCATGAAGTTCAGATAAAGCAAAAAAAAAAAAGATGGGGAGCACTAAGGAACACAAACAAGTAGTATAGAATCAAAGAGTTGGAAGAGACCACAAGGGCCATCCTGCCATGCAGCACACATAATCAAAGCATTCCCAACAAATGGCCATCCAGCCTCTGTTTAAAAACCTATAAAGAAGGAGACTCCATCACCCTCTGAGGCAGTGTATTCCACTGTCAAACAGCCCTTGTCATCAGGAAGTTCTTCCTAATGTTTAGATAAAATCTCTTTTTCCTGTACCTTGAACCCATTACTCCTTGTCCTAGTCTCTGGAGCAGCAGAAAACAAGCTTGCTCCATCTTCAACGTGACATTCCTTCAAATATTTAAACATGGCTATCATGTCACCCCTTAACCTTCTCTTCTCCAAACTAAACATACCTCCTAAGCCTCTCCTCATAGGGCATGGAATCCAGACCTTTTACCATTTTAGTCACCCGCCTCTGGACCCATTCCAGTTTGTTGATATCCTTCTTGAATAGTGGTGCCTGGAAGTGGACACAGTATTCCAGGTGCAGAACAGAGTGGCACTGTTATGTCTCTCAATCTGGATACCACACAGAACTGTACTTTAATCTTCCAGTGGAATAGGGTACATACTCCTATTGATGCAGCCCAGAACTGCATTGGCTTCCTTGGCCGCCGCATCACACTGCTGACTCATATTCAGTTTGTGGTCTACTAAGACCCTTTCACATGTACTGCTGTCAAGTCAGGTGTCACCATCCTATATCTGTGCATTTCATTTTATTTGCCTAAATGGAGTACCTCACATTTATCTCTGTTGAAATTCATTTTGTTAGTTCTGGCCCAGCTCTCTAACCTGTCCAGGTCATTTTGAATCCTGACTCTATCCTCTGGGATATTAGCTACCCTTCCTAATTTGGTGTCATCTGCAAATCTGATTAGCATGCCCTCTATTCCATCATCCAAGTCGTTGATAAAAATACTAAATAGCACTGGGCAGGACAGAACCCTGTGGCACCCCACTAGTCACTTCTCTCCAGGATGAAGATGAGCCACTGGTAAGCGAGATGAGCCATTGGTAAGCCTTTGGTAAAACAAGTTTAGGAAAGCCTGCAGAAAAGCTCAAAGGTACTGTATGAAGGCAAGAAACATCAGCAGCAAACCCAGACCAAATACATTGGGTGGAAGCGAGGTAAATAGTCCTTGTTCCTGTTGGTGCTGTAATGTTTCCAATTATGTTCTGGAGTACTTAGTATTAAGTGTGACACCAGCTGAAGAATTTGCAGCTTCATTTAGGTTTGAGTGTGTGGTAGGGTTATTTCAGGACACAGAGTGTTTGATGAATGGGTTAGTTTTCTTGCCTCCCCACCCCCTTCCTAGCTCCAGATACAATGAAGACTGAAAAAGTTGCAAAGTGCATCTCACTCCTTCTCCTCTTCCTCCTTTGTTTCTTTTTTATTCACCTTTCACACACATCACAATGTGTATATTCTGCAAGTGTATCACTTGGGGCAATATGCATACATCTTCCCTCTGCTATCTGTGCCAAAAAAAATACAGTTCTCTTGTTATGTTTTCGGAAGTGGGTGAGCTGCTAAGAAGCAGGGCTGGTCTGTCTTCAGCTGATTTTACTCAAGCACTGAAGTGTTAAGTGTGTATTTATGTTTTAAAGAGTTGGTTGTGAAATTGTTTACTTTTATTTAAAGGAAATGTAGTGTAACTTTTTAAAATAACCTGTTTAAAAATAAAGTGATTAACATGTCAGGCATTTAATAGCTAGCGTTGCCCATAGGCCTGGAGGAAAATCCCGTCCTTTTAACATGTCCTGTTCAATATCTGGCATCCCTAACAACCAGACTGCACCCTTTTCGATAAAGAGATCCAAGGGCAATTAATCTGTCACCACTTCCTTCTGGGCCTTCTTTGTAAAGTAATTCTCCGCCAGAGTCCTAGTGCCTACCTAGTTCCTGATTTCAGACCGGGGGGGGGGGGTTGTCCTTGGAAACTAAGTAGGGTCAGCTCTGGTTAGTATTTGGGTGGGACACTACCAAAGGGGACCAAAGTTACTATGCAGAGGAAGGCAGTGGTAAACCTCTGCCCATCTTTTGCCTTGAAAACCTCTGAGGCAGACCTTTGTGCCAAAATGCATTTGGCATTCTGTTTTACTGTATTTGTTATTATGCTATTTTATCATATGTACACAGTTGTTTCTTGTTTTTGATGTGTTTGCATATAAAATTATGGTGTAATGTTATATTATCTATCTATACATATGGTGTAATGGGTGTGTGTGTGTGTGTGTGTGTGTGTGTGTGTGTGTGTGTGTGTGTGTGTGTATAAAGTACATAAGAATACATAAAGCCAAAAAATTTTAATATATATAATTATATAAAATGTTTGGCTTTATGTATTCTTATGTACTTTATATCGTAAGCTGTCTTGAGCTCCATAGGGAAGAAAAGTAGCTAATAAAAATATACAAATGCGAGTTATGATGCTGCTACTGATTTTAATTGATTTTAACATACCTTTTTATTTATACTGTTATATTATGTTTATTACTGTTTGCTGTTGGGCTTTATTGTACACTGCCCTGAGCCTTTTGGGGGTAGGGTGGTCTATTAAATCTCATAGTAATAATAAAGACCAGCTGTATTCTCCTTAGTAGAGTCCATCTCCCAGGATTTAGAGAAATACATCCGTTTGCCTTTCTTTGCCAGTTGATCCAAGAGAAGTGACAGAAGACTCTTCAGAGTGTTAAACTACCAATACAAAGCGACCTTTTAAAAGCCACAGAATCACACCTGATTGGGCACCCAAAGCAGGAGCTTAGGGAACCAGGCTGGGGGAAAGGAGAGCAGCTTTAGCAACAAGCAGTTGGCATTTTTCCCAAGAAGGCTGGCCTGTCACAGTGACCTTACCCCAAGCTCTGCCAGGAAAAGAACAGAAGGGCCTTTTCAAGCATTGACTGCACTTTCCATATTCTTAGGGTGGGCTTTATTTTCCACTGTTACTTCTCACTTGCCATCAATTGGGAGGAAGTACAGAACCAGAGTTCACTGACAGCTGCTTTAAGAAGTAAAGTAGTCTTTGTAAATACAGCAACTCCAAATCCTTTGACACCCCCCGCCCCCTCCAAGGATGCATGAACTTGCGGAAAACAGGTGCCAATTTCTACTAGGGGGAAAGGCAGAGGTAAGAGGATTAAGACAGTACTGAACATTTTGCATTTCCAATACACCAATTTCACGTATGACACAGCATGCAAAACAAACAAAAATCACCCAACACAGAGATCTTGTGCTACTTCCTACACGTAAAGGATTTCTATGTAAGAAACATGAAGCCTTTATCAACTAATGTGCATTCTGCAGCACTCAAGAGTAGTTTCTTACTGTTGCCACAAGAATCCCGTGGGTAGGTTAGACCCAGAGCTCATGACTATCCTTAAGTCATCCTGTGTGTTTCACGCTTCTGAGCAGCCATTTGAAATCAACATTCCCAGTTCAAGAGCCAAAACCACACAATAAGCTTACAGTGCCCCCACCCTAAGCAGAGCTATGCCCTGTTTAGCATGGCACTACCAAGAAAGAAGAAAGCAAAAAAGCACCCAGAAGGGTCTGAATTTTTGAGAAGGGGATTAGCAGGGGAAGAAAGGCTTGATTAACTCCTCCCATATTGTCCTACCCCATAAAAATAAAAGTTGCATAAAACTTTGTGCAAAGAATCAGCTGGCAGGAAAAGAGGTCCCCAGCTTCCATTTGGTTGTTTTTTCCTTTTTAAAAAAAACCTAACGAACGGGAAACAGAATCATGCAATTACACTAAACATACATACATACATGCAGATTAACACCTGGACTGGGGATACTCATATTCAGATACATGCTTAGACACAGAGATACAGCTTTAGAAAAAAGCACACTCCCGCACAAAGAATATTCTCTGGTGAGATCTACACTTAAAGCCTATATGGTTGGGCTAAGTTTGATTGATCCCTGGTGTATACTGCACTCAACAGAAAGAAATTATACTTTTATTTCTTCTGAGCATCATAATTGTTTCCTGTTAGACTACTTTCTTGCTTCAGCTTCTCTGCCTGTGATTACTGCCTGTGATATAGATGCTATTGTTATTTCTGATCACACCTTCATATCACTGAGTTAGACAACCTGATTTATGGCATCTTAATGTTTCTCTTCTTTATGATGAGACTTTTAAAAATCAGTTGATGGCTGAGATATCAGAATATTTTAATATAAATCAAAAGACTTCCAGTACTTGTGCTGATGTCTATGAAGCTTTAATTAGAGGGGTACTCTTTGTATGTGCTTCTCATAAGAAGTAGTTTAGAGAAAGGAAAGAAATACCATTGAAAGATAGATTGAAATCCCTTTTAAGCCAGTTTGCTACATCTTCCACATTGTGAAAAGTTGTGAATTGTGAAAAGTGAAATATGAATTAAACAATATACTATCAGTGAAATCAGAATATACTCTTAACTTGTCTACGCCAGTCATATTTGGGAAGGTGGTGGGAGACCAGGTAAAATTCTAGCATATCATTTAAGACAGAAAGGGAATAAGAACTATTTTCCTTTAATCAAGGGTCAGAAGAATAGACTACATACAGCCTGTAGTGAAAAAAACTTTCAGTTCTGTAAGTGTTATTCTGAATTGCACAGGAAAGGCAAAGAATGTACAGTCTCTGCAGATAGAGAACAATGGATTATAATGGCATGCCACAATAAATTTGATCCATTTTCACATGCTAAGTTAACATTATGGGCCAATCAGATCTAAAAATTGAGAACAAATCTTTTTTTATGGAAGACTTGAATCAATAGGGAGATTTTTACATTGGACAAATTGAAAGGTTATGATGAGGAGCTTCTGTCATTTTCTGAACTGAGGTCTAGATATGACTTGCCATCTTACGGCAATACTCACAGTTGCAGCATTTGGTGGCATCTAAACATGGCCCTGCAGCATTAAGTGTCTGAGGCCCATTATATATGGAATGCTCACCTCAGAGCTCTTAGCTGTGCAATGGAGCTGTAGTGTGGTCTCCTCGCGTTTCTCTGTTTATACAAGAGAAGGCTTTCATGACCAGCCCCGCAACTGCTTGCTGAAGTCTCAGCAGGCCTCTGCTTTTCCTGGTTCTCTTAACTCCATCCATCAACTCCCTTTTAAAGGAATAGAGCTTATCATACCCGGTAGTTGCAAGATAAAGGACTTTGTTAAAGCCCTTTGAGTGGCAGTTATATTGATATACCTGTGATTGCAGTTATATCAATATTGTAGCCCATCTCCAAAAATAACCCACCCCCCTCCAAAAAGAGGCAAAACAATTCCCTGGACCACACACAAGGGGACCATGTCATAGAACTGATATCTCACCACTCTTCCCCTCCTCCTCCCCACATCCCTACCTCCTGGTTTTCAAGTGAAATAAAAAGAAGAAGAGTTTGGATTTATATCCCCCCTTTCTCTCCTGTAAGGAGATTCAAAAGGGCTTACAATCTCCTTTCCCTTCCCTCCTCCACCCCCACGACAAATATCCTGTGAGGTGGGTGAGGCTGAGAGGGCACCGAAGAACTGTGACAGTGATTTGGCAGTGATTCTCTGTTTATAATGATATATCAATCTAGTAAATAACAAAAATTGAAGCAATAACAAATCTGAAAAGGTTGGAGGGGAGACAGGTGCACAGGAGTGACAGGAGTGGGAGGGGCTGGTGGTGGGCACAGGGAAGATGTCCAGGGCGAATCTCCCCTGCTCTGCCACAGCTACAACTTGCCCCACATTTCACAGCATACTACTACGATATATTGGATCTCACTACAGGATTATTATTTTTTTTAGAAAATGGGGCTGTGGCACTAAGATTTCATCTGAGTTTCGAGCAGCAATAACCTTGAGTCTTTAGGAAAGTTATCAGCAGGCCTGGAGGAAGACGTCCCTTTTTTAAAAGAAGCAAAGTTGTTTATCTCCAAGCTATGAAGAGTCTGAGCTGTCCGGTTCTATATGTTAAGCTTCTTTTAAAGGAACAGGATATTTTTCTTCAGGTCTCTTGGATAACCCTAGTCTTCTGGAGAGGGTGTCTCTTTAGGATGCCCAGGCTAGTCTGAACTCATCAGACCTTTGAAGCTAAGCAGGGTTGGTCAAAGTTAGAACTTGCATGGAAGACCACCAAGGAATTCCAGTATTACTATAAAGAGGGGGGCAATGGCAACTCTTATGTCTCTTTCCTTTAAAAACCCAATGGCAATGTCCCCAAAGTGGTGCCCTGGACACTGCTATACCAATACCGTTAATGGTGTCCATCAAGTGTTTGTAGAAAGCGGGGTAGTGGGGGGGTGAAGCTTTTGCCCACAAGTCTTTTTACTGACTGCAGGTTTTTTTAAAAATGTTGTTTTTGTAGCAGCTGCCATCTCAGCGCTTGGACTGTGCAGCAGAAAGTAAGCTGGAGCAGCCATTTTGTGGCTGGCTCCACCTAATGTGGCAGCTATTTTGTATATTCATCTAGCACACTGTGTCAGAATTCCTAAGGAGTTCACAGGCTCAAAAAGATTGGGAATCCCTGCCCTACAGGGCCACCATGACTTGACGGCAAAAAGGGCATTTAATGTACCTTGTTCGGGAGCCCTCTTTGTCACCGGCTGTTCGTTACATTTCATAATAAAAGCAAATCCTTTAGCACATATAAGCCACCCAACTCAGTCTTGTCCCCTGGTAAACCAAGCTTCAGAAGCCAGGTCTGTGTTCCTTACATGTATACGAGACTGAGTTAACAGGAACAAAGTTTCACACAAGTTCTACCTTGACCTCCTTAAGGCTTAAGAACAACAAATCCAATTTACGACAAGTTTCTGCTCCCAACTCCTTTAGGCAAAAATTAAATTCTTCGAGGTTGACAGAAGGTACTTTTCTCACATCCCCCTGCCCCAGAGAGTTCATATCAGAAGCCCCATTAAACCCCTTACCACTAAAACAGCGAGAGAGGCATCACTGGATGAAAGAGATACTTGTTTAGTATCCTGCCCATTACAGCAAAGGAGGTACTTGTACTTACAGGAGGTCCCTCAAGGCAGTCTTAAAGATGATCCGAAGGAATCTCCAGCCGCCGCTGCCGATGTAGATACCCAGGGCAGCTGCAACGCTCCACCACCAGGGCATACCAAAAAAACGCATTAGTCCAAGAGTTCCAAAAGCGGCAGTACAGACCCCAATTGTGCGCATTCTGAAGGGAAAAAAAGAACATTAGCTGCAGTTTGACTACTAATACAATCGAATGCTTTCTGCACTTCCACAGGACATTAAGTGTGTTGGGCAGAGCATGACCAAGATTGCCTAGGCTGGCTGGGTCTCATCAGACATCAGAAGCTAAACAGGGTAGGCCCTGGTTTGCATTTGGATGGGAGACCAAACACATTTATTTACTTCCTTCAGTTATACTCCTGTCTTTCACCCCAAGGGAGCCCAAAGCAGCTTACATTCTCCTTTCCTCTCTTCTTATCTTCTCAGTAGTCCTGTGAGGTAGACGAGACTGAACTGATATGACTGGCCCATGGTCACCCAGCAAGCTCCCATGGCACAGTGGAGATTTGAACCCGAGTCTCCCAGTCTGTGCAGAAAAGAATATTCTACTGCAATGCATTGTGTATAACTGCCACCATCAAGATATTGAATCTGATACAGGACACAATAGCTCTCCCATCTCCTGAAAGGTTAGAGCCACCACAGGTATATTATACTGGTGATCCAATATTTCCCATTCACAATCCTGAGACTGCCTCTATAGGGAACACTGAGGAGCTACCTAATAATACCACCTAGGCACTTATAAAACAATATAGTAGGGAGTCAATCTAATTATGGATGCCCACAATTCCATCAGCCTCTGCCACCTGGGCCATGCTGGCAGGCTGATTTGTAGTCCATGAACATCTGGAGGGCCATATTGAAGACCCATGTCATGGCAGGGATCTTCAGAGCCTGGCCCTCAGATGTTTGGACTGCAATTCCCATCAGCCTGCCACCTGGCCATGCTGGCGGGCGACAGGACTGACCATGAACCTAATCATAAAGGATGCACACAGGAACATTCTCAGAGCCAGTCTATTCATTGCCAAGGATTGCCAAAGTTCAAGCAAAAATATTTGTACAGAAGCAGCCTATTCACTACATAATCATCAAAGATCAGACCCTAAAACCTTTTCCTCAAATTGGCTTAATGTTAATAATATTTAATCTACCTGTTATTTTTACACATTTTAAGTGTTCTTACTTATTGTGATGTTTAAGACAGAATGGACTATAGCGGAGAACAAAACGTAGGGGAGGAGCATTTCAAAAGAGGAGAAAAGCTGGGTGATAAATAGAGAAGGAAGCTGCAATAGAAATAGGGGGAAAGCTAACTGATGGCATAAAAGCAAAAGTGTGAATTTCTGTCTAAAAGAGATATTCCCAAACTTTCTGAGTTGTGGAGCACTTTTCACGGAGAAATTCATCACTATTGTTGCCTTTATGTCAAAGGCACATGTGGCTGTTTTTGTCTAACTGTCTCTTATCGTATATATAGCAAAAGCATGAATTATTTTTCGAATTCTAAATTGCTTAAATTTTGATCTTTCCCAATGAAAGTTATTAAAAATTAAATTTTTAAATATCATTTTCTCAAAGTGATTTGTCACTTTCATTCCAGTTCTTTGCAGAGCACTTGGAGTTGCTTCACCGAGCACCAAGTACTCCATGGAGCGCTGTTCGGGAACTGCTGTCTTATAGGTGAATGAACAAACCACTCATGCCCTTTTAAACACTTTAATGATGATTAGTTTGGATGCCCTCATCTTTGAGGGATGCACATGACTCCAGTAACTCCACACGTAATGCTCTTATTGCTTTTTTTTAAAAGCACCACATATCCTTCCAGTCATGTGAGAGTGAATAAGCAAGAGCCTCATGGAATCCTAAAGATATCAATATTTTTCTGTAGTAAAATTGCCTGGACAACTGCCCACTCTCTCAGGCGCACAACAACAAAGTCAGTTGCTCTAGTCCACAAAGGTTTACGCTACAATTTTTAAAAAGCTGTTCATCTTGAAGGTGCCAGAAGACTCCTGCACATTTCTTATTGCAAGAGATTGACAAGGCTACCCCTGTGGAGTTATTATGAAGAGAGGGAACTCTCCTGCACCAGCCAATCATCATAATGATGATACAATTTTACCATAATGAGTGTGACGACCCTTCCTCCTCCTTTTTTAACAGTGCAATTCCAAGCAGAGTAACCCTCTTCTAAATCCATCAAAGGCTTAGATGAGTAGCTCTGCTTAGGAATGCACACAGACAACCATTTCTTTCAACTTCTGCTGGAACAGAATGGGAAGAGAAAATGGCCCCAGAACAAGCCAAGGTGAGTGGCCCCCACTGACTGCAGCTCCTCCTCTCTAGACAGCAGGGATCCTCTGTTAATTCCCTTCCTCTATTTCTTTTTAAGGATGTATCTCTAAATTACAACCATCACAACAGAGCTAGCTACTTGATCAGTCAAGAAAGGATTTGGTCAATTGAACAGTCAAATGCTGGTCAACTGCCTTACTTATATTTAGTTGCTCTTACAACTAAGGCTAAACATCCAATTCATTAACTGTTCCAGCAAAGTAAAAAAAAAAGTTTCAGTTACTTGTTATAACCTATAAAAATCTTATGCAAGAATTCTATAAAGAATCCACTGAACAATTCTTGCTTTTGGCTTTTATCCTGGAATCACCAAGGTCAGCAGACAGTTTCACAGTAAAAAAAAGAAATAATAGAAACAGAAATACAGCACAGCAAAACCAACTGGGAGAACCAACATGCATAGGTGTCAAACTCAGGCCCTCCAGATGCTCATGGACTACAATTCCCAGCAGCCCCTGCTAGCATGGCCAATTGGCCCTGCTGGCATAGTTTGACAACTATGGCTAAGGTGCCAGACTAGAATCTGGGAAACCCAGGTTTGAATCCCCACTTCGCCATGCAAACTTGCTGCTTGACTTTGGGCCAGTCACACACACTCAACCCTGACAAGTATTTGGAGACCTCCAAAGAATGTGAGGCCAAGGCTGGCAATGGCAAACCCCTTCTGAATGTCTTTTACCTTGAAAATCCTACAGGGTTTCACCACATGTCAGCTGTGACTTAAGGACAAACAAAAGAAAAATACCAACTTCTTCAAACAAATGCCTGTTTTAATTTGTGCTAACCCAGGCATCAGGCCAGTCTGCCTGGTTGATGGCAGCACATACAACAGATATCCAGTACAAGAAGCTTTGGAATGCTATTTTCAATTTCAGCAGCCCTTCTCATTAAATTATACCATAGCAACAACAACAAAAACCAAGGTGCCATCAGAGCAGCAGTGGCATAGTGGTTAAGAGCAGGTACATTCTAATCTGGAGGAACCGGGTTTGATTCCCCGCTCTGCCTGTCTGAGCTGTGGAGGCTTATCTGGGGAATTCAGATTAGCCTGTGCACTCCAACACACACCAGCTGGGTGACCTTGGGACAGTCACAGCTTTTTGGAGCTCTCTCAACCTCACCCACCTCACAGGGTGTTTGTTGTAAGGGGGGAAAGGAAAGGAAGTTGAAAGGGAGGATTTAAATCCAAACTCTTCTTCTTCATCATCAATACAATTGAATTGGCTTCATCCAACATTTGACCAGGGTCACACAGGAGCTGGACAACTGACAATGTCTGACTATTTGATTGATAAGCGTGCCAATCCTAGCTGTAAACTGCTTTGAGGACTCATTGGTAGAAGAATTGGGAAGTAAATCTAACCTGTGTGTGGGAAGAGCCATTAATGACTTAAAACGCTTCACCAGGTCAGCTGCTTTCAAAGACAGGCCGCTGTTGCAACGCAGCAGCTGCCTCGCCTTCCTTGTGGCTGCCTTGTCGCTTCTAAACAAATGTCCCCTTTAAAGGGTTGTTGTTGAAGATGTTGTCTTTGCGCTTATTCACGATAACGTCCTTCGTTGCCGCCTGTTGGCGCCGAGTTCCCCGCTTCATTACCGTCCTCCAACCTCCAGGGTCGGAGGGCAGCGGGGCGGGGCTTTGACGCCTGTTAGTATGGTTTAATGACATCGGAGTGGGGCGCAGAAAGGAGAAGAGGCGCCTCGCGGCGGAGCCGTTTCGCCGCCTGTCGGTTTGAAGCAATTCGCTCGCGATGCTTCGTATTTGGTCGGTTGCCTACCAGAACTCTGGCGGCGTAGTTTAATGGAGGCCGTAAGGAAACGCCTAACATGTAAAGCAATCGTCATTAATCCAATTTACAGTGACCTGGTAGGGATTTCTAAGCAAGAGACTAACAGGGATGGTCGGCTACTGCCTTCATCTGTTTAGTGACCCTGGTATTCCCTTGAAGTTTCCCATCCAAATAATATTTAGGGCTGACCCTGCTTAACTTCTGAGATCTGAGACTATCAGGTCAGCCTGGGTCATCCAGGTCAGGGCAGTAAACCTAATCTATATCTATAAACGCGAAATACCACTGACTGACTGACTCACTCATCTATCAAAGAACTCCCAAAAAAACCACTCCTAATCCGCTCAACAACGCTAAAAATTTTGGCACACCGGGTTCATTATAGTGTGGTTTAGATGCTCACTAAGAAAAAAAGATTTTTTCAAAAATATTCAGTTTTACTCCGAAGTTATGACCATTAATATTTACGAAGTTGAACTCTGGCCATCTGCGTTACTGTTGAACTCTGGCCACCTGAATGAACATTCTAAAGGTGACAGTTAAAGTTTTCCGTTTGCCGCTTGAAGGATTCCAATCTAAAAGGGAGTAAAAAAATGATTAGCTTCACATGAGATTTTAAATGAAGCTGGGCACTTCTTGGACGCTTCTACTTCCATGCATTGAATTGACAAGTTCTGATAATGCTGACCAAACAAGCACAATTGAGCCAATGGTGGCCCAACTGGATTCTACCACCGACCTCCTTACCTGTTCCTTTGTTGAAGCAGAAACATACGAACCTGTTCCTTCTGTTGAAACAGCTAAAGGGAGGAGAGGGATTAAACGCAGAAAGCGATTTACAGATTCGATTAGAAAAAGACAACTACAGGAAGCTGCTGCAAAATATGCGAATAACAACCTAGATGTTCATTGAGAGCCTGTGAAAAAGTATGCTGAATGTCACCCCGAAGTTCACAGACAGGCTGTGATGAGGTATGTTGAATGTCACCCTGAAAATCATACAGAGCTTGTGATGAAGTATGCGTAGCGAAGCACAGGTGCCCTGCTAGTAAATAAATATAGGAGTCTTCTTCAGTTTGCCATTTCCTGTTTGATCCTTACAGATGAATCAGAACTTCTGGATTTAAAACTATTAGTCACACACAAGTCTTGAAAGGAAACATTTTGTCCCAACTACAAACATCCTTTTGAACCTTTCTCCCTTTTTATGTGTTTATATGTGTGGTTGCTGCTTTGTTCTGGATTTGAAATGAAATACAGTCAATGTGAGAGAGTTTAAAATAAGTTATTCCTGGTCTGTTCCACTGCTTAGCTTTCATTATTCTCCTCATGTTAAATCTGGTTGTTTCATGTATATTATCTTACAGGGATCAGAGGGGATGTTTTTAAGTGAATTTGTTACCAGTTGTTCTGTTGCTTTTGATTCATTTTGGTGTTGAGTCTGGTGTGGGTTTAATATAGTTTACATTTAGAGTTGAGAACCTTTGGGCTGAGAAGCAGGATACAAAATTGTTTAAATAAAAAAGTCTGCACACAAAAGAGGATTCTTAAATGTCAACTTCAAATGACGAAGTGCTCCAACAATCATAAAATCACAAATGGTGTGGAAAAGGTAGACAGGGACATTTTTTATCCTCTGTCATGATTCTAGCAGTCAGGATCACCAAAAGAAGTTCATGGATAATAGATTCAGGGGACAGAAAAGGAAGCACTTCTACACACACACACACACACACACACACACACACACACACACACACACACACACACACATGTAATCAACTTATTAAGTCACTACTACAAGATGAGCTATTGATCAGGGAAAATATCAGACAAATTCATAGATATAGGGCTAGTAATTTATATTAGTTGTGATAGCTAAATAGTGCCTCCATATTCAGAGGCAGTACATCTCTGAATGCAAACAATGAGGAAACCGAACAACCATGAGAGCTTTTCTTTCAGACAGCCTCTCCCCCCTTTTCTATAAGACCAAGTTTCCTAAAAGCATCTGAT
The DNA here is from genome assembly GCF_021028975.2 of Sphaerodactylus townsendi. Taxonomy (NCBI): domain Eukaryota; kingdom Metazoa; phylum Chordata; class Lepidosauria; order Squamata; family Sphaerodactylidae; genus Sphaerodactylus; species Sphaerodactylus townsendi. The sequence goes on along the minus strand of NC_059427.1, from coordinate 154,460,934 downwards.
GGGCCACACTGGAAATAGGATGCAGGGTTAGATAGTTGTTTGCTCCATGTTTACAGGGCTCTTTCTATAGTGCTGATGAAATCTAGACATGCTATAGTTCTGGGCAACAGGAAGAAATGAATCAAGTGGATGATCCTATTTCCTATTTCCACACTGGCTTGTTTCTGCATCAGAAACATCAGGAATGGAATCAAACTTAATATTGATTGGTAGTGGAGGAAAGTGCCATCAAATGGGGTTTTCAATGAAAGAGACATTCAGAGAAGGATGAGGAGAAGAAGGATTGGATTTATACCCCACTTTTCTCTCCTGTAAGGAGACTCAAGGTGGCTTACAAGCTCCTTTCCCTTCCTCTCCCCACAACAGACACCTTGTGAGGCAGGTGGAGCTGAGAAAACAACTGTGACTAGCACAAGATCACTCAGCAGGAATGTAGGAGTGAGGAAACACATCTGGTTCACCAGATAAGACTCTGCCACTCATATGGAGGAGTGGGGAATCAAACCCAGTTCTCCAGATTAGAATCCACATGCTCTTAACCACCACACCACGCTGGCTCTCCAAAGGTGGTTTTCCATTGCCTTCCTCTGTGTAGGGATTCTGGACTTCCTTGGTGGTCTCCTATCCAAAGACTACCAAGGGCTAACCTTCCTTAGCTTCTATGATGTGAGAAGATTGGGCTAACCTGTGCCATCCAGGTCACAGCTGGTACCAATTACGACTCCGGTATATTGTGGCCACTTTCAGACATCATTGTTTAAAAATGTGAGCGAAGTGGAGAGATCTGGAGACTATTTAGAGCAGAGCAACACATACCAACAAAACACAATAAAGAGTGCAGAGTTTATGGCATAAAAAGCAAAGGGTTGAGGCACTGGGTTTTTAGCTTAAAGCGCAGAAGACTACAGAAGCAGACCTTATCAGCTGGCAGCTATCTAGGCTGTAATAAAGATGACAAGAAGTTATTTACTGAGTCACATGGAAAGGACAAGAATCACAGCAGATTTAGAAAGAATAATAATGCTTCTGAGCCAAGTTAGGCAAAGGGAACAGGTTACTTAGTAGCAGGGAGGAAACACGGTGTCAAGATATGTGGGAATGTTTCTAAAAAAAACAAGAGAGATAAGCATCCGCCAGAGACAGAAGAGACCCTGCTGATAAGGAGACAGTCTCTGGAACTGAAAGTCTGTATTCTAATCCCTGTACGTAATCCATCAGTCTGCCGCCTACACTGGCACCTACCTGTCTTTTGCAACTCAGCACGTCTCCAGACTTAGTCAAATAACTACACTTCATGCCACTGCCCATACTTGTCATATGCATGTTGCATGAAACCCCTGCATGCAGATGTAACAGTTTCTCAGGGCAGAGTCTTTGTGACACTACAGTGGGTTCAATCTGGCAAGCTAGCCTTCAAAACCTGACAAGACAGCAAAGCATCTCCTCAACAAAGGGACATCATATTTCTCTGAACCCTCGCACCACATCACCATCCCAGATCACTGTGCCAATCCCATTCTTTCTCTTGGACTCTACTCTAATAGAGCAGCATACACATGTCCAGCATAAAATCATACCTACTGAGCAAAATTTTTCATTCCAAATCAGAGGGCAATAACTGAAGATGCAAAGTCACTGGATGCCCCCTTCTTAGGAGTGCCCAGTGTCCAAGAAAACTCAGTCTAGGTGACTCTTGTGTTGAATGAAGCACTGGTCTGTCATGGTTAATGTTACCTGCTCTGACTGGCAGCTACTCTTCAGGGTCCCAGACAGATGTCTTTAACATCACCTATTACCTGATGAGAGTCAGTGTGGCAGTTAAAGAGTGGCAGACTAATCTGGAGAACCAGGTTTGATTCCCTATTCCTCCACATGAGGGCTGCTGGGTGACCTTGGGCCAGTCACTGTTCCCACATAATTCTTTCAGCCCTTGCAGAGGCAGGCAATGGCAGACCACCTCCAAACATCTCTTGCCTTGAAACCACTACAGGGCTCACCATAGGTCAGCTATGACTTGACAGCACTTTCCACCACCACCATTATCCAATAAAGGGATCTTTAACCCTCAAATGCTAAAAATCTTATCAGTCTCAAAGGTGCTACTGAATTTGATTCTTGCTCATTGCCTATCAACTGGTGCTTCTAACCAACAACCCTGGACCATCTTCTACATGCAAAGAAAATGCTTTGTCACTGGGTTAACAGCCCGCTCTAAATAAAACACCTGATTTTTAAAAACTGCTACTTCCTGAATTTTTAAAAAGTTAAATATCAAGTTAAGGAACTGGGGTGGGGCGGCCCTTCTCTTGTGCCTTTGCAATTAGCCTGGGAGTCCCAAAATCTGCCGTAGTGACTGTATCCCTGCCTTCCTTTAAAGATCTCAAGTTAGCATCCATAGGGTTTTTTTTACCCCTCTTCCATGTTAGCCTAACCTCCCGGGAGGTAATCGAGGCATAGAAGGGAGAATGACCCAAGGCAAAGGTCACTCAGGACTGCATCACACCTAATCAAACCCAGTCCGTCCTCAGCATGCTTAACTCCTGCAGCTCGTTCTCCAGAATTGCTTTTCTTACCCCACCTCCTCCCCTGCACCTGCTCAGGTACACACATGCAGTCACTGCTTAAGGGCACAGCTAGTGGAGGAAGTTGGCAAAATCTCTTCCCTCCAGCCAGTCAAAGAGATATTCGGGTGAGCCTCCACCAGGAAGCTCAGATAAACCCCATCGCCCCCAAGACCTTCCTTTTTCAGTAATGTCCCCAGCCTCACATCATCCTTTTGTAGAATCCAACTTTCCGCTACCGCCGAAGCCTTAATAACCGACCGCCCCCCCCCCCCAAAACCTCTTAACAATCCCCAGAGCGAAACGAAGTTCTCCCTCTTCCCCGCATCTTTGCCAGGGGAATGCCATGACTTTCCCCCAACCCGTTGCCAGGGCAACCCCAGACTCCCTCCCGAGTCCCCTTCACGTTGCCAAGGCAACATAGCGATTCCGTACCTGAGAATTCTTACAGCGCCTTCTTCTTCGCGCACCCTGCCGATGGCCGCTTTAGAAAACACCTCCCTCCTCACTGGGGAAGGCGTGTGTGCGGGCGGGGAGGGGCGTGGCCAGCGAAAGAAACTCCCGCCTCCATAACTGTGGAGGAGCTGCCGAAGGGCGACGCCGGGTCATAGAGAAGTTAAGACATAGAAGGGCAGGGACGAGAGCGATCGTAAGAACAAAGAGGAAGGAAGAGAAGTGACTTCTGACAGGAGCGATTGCAGGCTTTCGAGTTTTACCGGAAGTATAGACTGTCTCAGCCGATCACTCCGCCGACTGGGAAAATAGTAGCTTGGCTTGCTGGTAACCAAGGCAACAGAACTCGTCCAGAGCAGCTCCGGCTTCCTTTGTGATGTCAAACAGAAATGGCGGGCGGAGTTATTTCCTTTAAAAAAAAATAAAACAGGGGATTACTTGTTTTTAAAACAACAAGGGTTACTGGAAACCTTTTGGTGAAGTCTTTTTTGTTGTTGCTTTGTTAGCAATCAATCGAGACTGTTCAGTGAGCTTCAAACATCTCAGCCCAAATTTAGAACCAGGATCTCCCTGGTCCAAATCCAACGTAGTTGAACTTAGTTATCTTTTTCTCAGTTCTGTGATCAATAATTAGATGTTGCAGTCAATTAAAATTCAAATAAAATTATGTGTATATTAAGTGTTATCAAGTTGCTTCTGACTCATTTGTTCCAGTAAAAGGTTCTGAGGCTTTTCTATTTAAAGAAAAGACAAAGGCAGGGGTCTGCAACCTTTTTGAGCATGGGGACAATTTCGGAATTCTGACACGACATGAAGGGCACAGCAACAAAATGCTTGCTATAAAAATGGCAGCCACAGGAGGCAGCGCCCACCACAAATTGATTGCCACAGCTTAACTTCAAAAACAAAGTGCAGATCCTTGTGCTGTGGTGGCACCTGCTGCCAAAGCAACATTTTAAAAGTATTTGGACAGCCAATCAAATCTCCAATGGTCAATCAGAAGCATTGTTGGGCAAAAGTCCTACTTGGCCCAGCCCATTTCCTAAAAACACTTGACAGGCACAGCACCAGAGGAGGTGTCAGTTTGTTACATCTATTGGGTAACAGTCTGTGTACTCAAAGACTCAAAAGCCAAATAAGAGAGTTTGAGGCAAGAGATTGAAGTATAAAAAATCAGTAGTTTATTGGGATACCTTCTGCAGCAAAGGTGTTCCTTCCAAGGCAAACTGACAGAGGAAAGGTGCAGTTTATATAGGATTTTTATAATATTGGTTACATCATTGATTAAATTTCAAAGCATTCCTAAGCTTGTCAGAAGTTGCAATAAACTGTTAATTACATCAAGGTTTTTCCATTCTCTCACCATGTGCAGATGCCATTATCAGTACAAATTGCAACAGAGTTCCTGAGTAATGTCAAACGGGTATCAGAATAATAAACAAAATCTGACTACCATCAGATCCTCTGAAGATGCCAGCCACAGATGTCAGCGAAACGTCAGGAGAAAATGCTATTAGAACACGACCATACAGCCCGGAACCCCTACAACACTCCAATAAATAAAATATTTATGCATATACAGCATCCTTGAAAAACAAATAACAAACACCAAGCACTGAGACAGGTTGGAGATAGATATGTTGATTCTTGGGGTGTTACAATTTGCGCATCACAGAAACAAAGTATTTGGACACTGGAGGCTAAGTGATATGTGGTCAGGGTCTTTCTTCATCACAGAACAAGGAGTTAATGGATACCATCTTTACTGCGGATAACAGGAATGAGAAACTCATTCACACCTCCCCTAGGGAGTGAACCTTGATTTCAGTATGCAGATGGTCAATTATAAATTCTGTTGTGTCAACATGAGAGGCCTCTTGTTAGCATAAGGTCAAATAGTCAGGGCAGGAAGAATGTACCACAGACCTCTGGCACAGACAGAACTTTCTAATATAAAGCAGAATCAAAACTCCTAATACAATTGTAATGTATGTGACAGATACACTTTATTGAGTACAGGGGGTTTATAAGGCATAGCCTAGACTAATATATAAGCAACTAACTAATAAGCATAATACTGAGTGATACAAAGATGTGTAAACTCATGCAAAACTAGGAAAACAAGGAAGTCTAACATCTAATTCTGGAGTGACACAACAAGTTGGCATCATGGAGCCCACAGACACCATTTTGGGGGCCCCGGTTGAAGTGGGGACATGATAGGGGTTTACTATGAATGGGGTGGAAAAATTGGACAGTGAGGACTTTTTCTGCTTCCTTCATTACTAGAACTTTAGGGTACCCAATGAATTTGATAAGCAGTAGATTCTGGACAGGCAAAAGGGGGTCAGCACACCCTAAAGTTTGGCAATTGCAAGGGCCTAAGGCTCTTAGTGGAGCTCATTTCTACTGACATGCACCCACATACTTCCCCTCCCACCTGTCTGCATGCCTTCCCCACTTGTTTGCTTGAACTTCTTTGCCACCCGTGCTCAGCTGCCCAGTGTTACAGGGGGAAAGGCATGTGGTACACAGAAGGCAATACTGCTGATAACCAAAGCAGCAGCTGTTTCAGCTGCACGAATCAGCCAATACAATCAAGGAAAGGGTATACAGGTGGTGAGGGTACTGTGCATGGGCAGTGGGAGGGCTTATAAGTGGGAGAAGAGGGGAACAAAGTAGCGTTGCCAGCTCCAAGTTGACAAGTACCTGGAGATGCTGGGGGTGGAGACTGAAGAGGTTGGAGTTTGGAGAGGGGAGGGACTTCAGTGAGGTATAATGCCTTAGAGTTCACCTTCCAAAGTGGCCATTTTCTCCAGGTGATCATCTGATCTCTTGTTGCCTGGAGATCAGCTCTAATAGCAAAAGAACTCCAGCCACACCTGGAGGGTGGCAACATTAGCCATTGGTTTGATCCAGCCGGACACCTTTTATTCTTTTAACTAAAGACTCCTTATTAATAATTATGCTGCACACAGTTCACAATGTGTCAAATGAAGCGATGCAAATCTTAGTTGACAAATCAATCTGTCAGTCCATTTATTGGCTTCCTGTAGTGTTACATCAGGTTATTGAAACTCCAATTGCCCAGAGTTGCCACAAGCAGGAAAGGCAAACTAATGATAGGTTTAACTAATGATCATAACTTTTGCCACTGATGATTCAGTTCTTGTTGGAAGGAGGCAGGCATGGTGCTCCACTGGGGAATTCATTGTCAAAACAACTTTAGATATAATGAGGAACTTTCTTGTGAAATGTTCTTTATTTTAGGCAGTCCCTCTGAAGCACGAAATGCCAATGCGACTGTTTTTTTAAAGAATGTTTTGATTTGGCACTAAGAAAAGATTTTTGTAGACTTCCCAAATCACAAAATTACAGAAACAGGAAACACTATGATGTTAACTTTGAGATTGTATTGTGATGGATAGAACTGTGAACTATACTTTAATAAGGCACCCATTAATGATCGGATGACCTTTACACTATAAGAAATACGCTATTTCCTAATTTGTTTCTGGGTGCAATTCAAAATGCTGTTTCTGATCTATAAATGTCAAAACAATTTGGGGCCAGGATATCCAAAAGATAATCAGATTCTGCGTTAAACTATTCCCCCAAATGCCACTCCTGGGTTCCATCTAATGAAGCACAGTGATCTTCGAGCATGTGGCATGTCTTCCCATAATGTTCACTGGTGCCTTCATTATTATTTATTTTTTTGCCATCAAGTCACAGCTGATTTATGGCGACTCCATAGCATTTTCAAGGCAAAGAGATGTTTAGAGATGGTCTGCCATTGCCTACATCTGAGTGGACTGAGAGAGTTATGAGAGAATTGCAACCAGAAGGCTTCATGTGGAGTACTGGGGAATCAAACCCAGTTCTCCAGTCTACCATTCTTAACCACTACACTAGCACTCAGTGCCTTCATTACAGGAGTTCAAGTAAGATGATGTAAAGATGATGATGTATTTCATCAGGTGTTTGGTTGATTGTTACTTTCTGATTTGTTCTCTTGTTTCTGACCTTTTGAAAAATTTTCTCCACTTTTTGATCCCACTATGATTTTTATTGCCATTTTAGTTTTCCTTATTGATTATTTTTCTGATGTGTGTTGAATTTTGTTACTCGCTTTGAGCAAATGTATTATTGTGAAATGTCGAAAAGGAGAACAAAATAAATTGTTTTCAATTGACTGTGACAATATGTGTAAATATTTAATCAGAACAACTGTTCACCTATAAAACCTTGAAAACAAATTGTCTTTTGTTTCTCTCTCCATACAGTTTGAGATGCAGTTTGTTCTGTACATCATGTTCCAGTAATCTTTATTTCTAGGTCAGCTAAATCATTTCTGAATTGGTTAATATAGTGCGAGTCTATTGTTAGAGATATCACATGACTTCTTTGATAGGGAAAGAGTTGCTCACGGTAGTAGAGTCACGTGATTTCAAAAAAGTCACACCTTCTTCCCAGATGCACTCTACTGTGTGGGATGCACAGAGTTATTGAAATCTAATCACACTGAAATTGATCGATTGGATTTACTCTGCATAAGGTTGCACTCAATATGAAAGCCAAACACTTCTCACTTCAATTTGAACGTAACACATCAGCAAGTACCATTGTAATCTACAAACTTCAACAGAGAGTTTTAAAGCAGATTTTTTCAGTTACCTGAATTACGAAGAAGAAGAGGAAGAGGAAGAGGAAGAGGAGGAGTTTGGATTTATATCCCCCCTTTCTCTCCTGCAGGAGACTCAAAGGGGCTTACAATCTCCTTTCCCTTCCCCCCTCACAACAAACACCCTGTGAGGTAGGTGGGGCTGAGAGAGCTCCAAGAAGCTGTGACTATTCCAAGGTCACCCAGCTGGCATGTGTGGGAGTGTACAGGCTAATCTGAATTCCCCAGATAAGTTTCCACAGCTCAGGCAGCAGAGCTGGGAATCAAACCCGGTTCCTCCAGATTAGATACATGAGCTCTTAACCTCCTACGCCACTGCTGCTCCTAAGAAATTTCAAGACTGTGATCCATTCATTGTGTGGACTGAGAGGAATAGTCACAGTGTTCAATGGAACTTTCTCCCTTCCCTCCTAGGTTTGCTGCCATTCAGAATGTTGGCCTTGAGTTCCTTTACTATTGATTAAACTTTTGAATACACAAAGTATTTTGATCAGGGTACTGACTTATTTTTTCCATTGATCTTTCACCATCTTACCCACGAGGCTCTGCTCCCTGATCCAACAGACTTCACCCCCTGACCTGGAAAAATCCACAGGCTACTCCCCCAACTTGTCCACTGCAGCTCTGACCCTACCCATAGACCATGTATTTTTAAAATTACAAGTTAGTAACTTCTCTCTCTCTCTCTCTCTCTCTCTCTCTCTCTCTCCTGCTTTTTTGGGATACATCATACATGCACCACAGAACATTAGTTGTTATCCCAAACAGAATGGTGGCAGAAAGATGGTGCTCTTTGAGTTCAAGGACCAGCCTTTAAATGAGGGTATTACCATTCATTCATTCATTCATTCATTCATTCATTCATTCATTCATTCATTCATTCATTCATTCCATTTCTATGTTGGTTTGCATGCCTTTTTTCTCTGTTGCGTATTAGCATTGCACATTAGGGACAGAAATTCATCTGTTATCTCTGGAGTAACTATTATAACCCTTCCTGAGCCTTCAGCATAGGAAAGTGTAATAAGATGATAAACATATCAATAAAACTGTACTTATTTATTTTCTTGCTTATCCTGTAACAATGCACTATATCTGTAATGCTGCAATACTGGAGAGTGGCTGTGAGAATCTGCCTTGCATGCAAAGGGTCCCAGGTTTAATCACCCTGATGTGATGCTACCACTTATGGGGTCTCTGGAAGTGAAATCACAGCACAGCAATGTAGATTACCACCACCACTACCATCCCTGTTTTGCTGACTTGCTTCCGTCCGTAGACCAGATGAGTATTGATGGGTATCAATGACAATTACCAGGAGTTTATCCACCATTAGTGGCCACCTGGTAAGCCTGCCTGACCACCACCACCCAGACTATAGGAAAAGGGCGCCCATGCAGGAGACAGGAGGTCCGCCCTTTCCTTGGCAAGGGGCTGACTGGCAGTGAAAGTGCTGTTAACACACAACTATCCCTGCTTCAAAATAAAGGACATCTGGTGACTATATCCTGTATCCTCAAATACCTACGTAGAAATAATTGTGTGACATCAAGTTGCAGCCAACTCAGGGTGACCCCACAACTATGGTGTTTTCAAGACAAGAGATGAACACTGGTGGTTTGCCATTGCCTTCCTCTTAGGATTGCCTGTTCTCCCAGTCACTTGTGGGGGATGAGGGAGGTAGAATTTCCAGATGCAGGATGGGGAACTCCTGGAGATTGGGCGGGGCCTGGAGGCAGGGCAGACAGGGATGTCAATAGGGTACAATGCCAAAGAGTCCACCCTCCAAAGCATCCATTCTCCAGGGCAACTGATTTCTGTATTCTAGATATGAGTTGTACTTCTGGGGGGACTCCTAGGTTTCACCTGGAGGCTGGCATCCCTCATTCCTCTGCATAGCAATCCCAGTCTTTTTGGGTGGTCTCCTATACAACTATTGACCCTTCTTAGCTCCTGACTTCTGACAAGATCAGAATGAGGAGGATGAGGTTTATTTGAGAGCTGTTTATTCAACTAATGCCTAATTATCTAGCCGTTTTTGAATATTGTCCCTGAAGATGAAAGATTTCATGAGAGTGGGTGTAACACCAGCCATTAGCTAGTGTTTTATAATCCTTCTAGAAAACATTCCAGTACCCTTTTTTGTATGTGTGTATGTATGTTCTTGTGCAATGAAATCCTTAAAACATGTGTTAATTTTCATGCATCATAGGGAAATATTCCTGTCATTCTCTGATCCAAGGGAGTTTCTGAAAAATGTGTTCATACACAGGGAAATAGATGTGTGGTGAACATCCCATATGATGTAAGCATTTTAAAAAATGATGTCTTTAAGAGCAATAGTCAAAACAACCAGTTTTAGGTGTTGGTTTTATCTCATATTTATCTCACATGTTGGTTTTAACTCATAGTCTTATAGCACTGTGTCCCACCAGGGGGTAACCAGACTTTGGTGTCAGTGTAACATAGGTTGCTCTTCCTGTTCAATAATAAGATTTCCTAGAAGGTGCCATAGAGAAAAGAAGGAAACACTCTGATCTCAAGGATCACTGCCAGTTCAGGAAGCTGTCAGGGTCAATAACAAATCCTTCCAAGCTCTGGCCACATTATCTCCACTTTAAGAAGATTAAGACTCTGACTATTTAGTCTATTAATAGTCAAGAAGGTAAAACCTAGCAGGAAAAATTATTCACACCAATGATCTGAGCTGTGGAAGAAAAACAGGTGGCTGAGTCCCCACTGGACTGTGGAGGGAATCTCTCCTGAAATGATCAAAGGATCTTTCCTCAAGGGCATGAGGCACCCAACTATGTGGAGACCCTAGCTTTTCCTTCTGGGAATGGAGGTATTTTCAAGGTGAGCTGGATCAAAGCATGAACATATTATCCATTTAGCAAGGACCCTGTGAAGTACCATCATTGGGAAGAGGCTGGATAATAACGTCTGACAGGTACAGAAAAAATGGTTCGTAGCACTAAGATGCGTAGATTGCCTTGCTAGAACTTTCCTAGGACTCTTCTAGTCCCTGAGTATTGATTTATCATTGCCATTTTATTTATTGAGATCCTCAAGGGATGACCTTGATTCAAACAAGGAATCTTTTGCCAGTGGCATGCCTACATACTGCAATCTAATCCACCTCTTGCCATGTGACAGGAGAGGTAAGGGCAATGGCCCCTTATTTGCTCTCTGCCCCACAGACATCACTGGAAGATTTGGCTATAACTGGCACAAGGTCACCAAGTTTGTTTCTGAGCTGGAATTTTAGTCCAAGTCTTTGTAGCCTGGCCTCTATGCTTCACTTTCTCTCTGGGACATCTTTTGGAAAAGAGTGAAGTGCAGAAACTGGATGCTTTAAAAATGTTCTCAGCTGCATTTTTCTCACCTAAGAGAGATTGCATTTGGTCAAGCTATTTGCTCCCAGTCTCTGGTCTTTTGGATACAGACAAGGTCAGGCTGAATGCGTAATCCAGTTGTTGTTGTTGGAAAGTACTGTCAAGTTGCTATCAATAAATATATGGAGACCCTCGTAGGGTTTTCAAGCCATGGGACTAACAGACTGATCCTGCTTAGCATCTGTGATCTGACAGGATCAGATAGCCTGGCCCATCCAGGTCAGGACAGCCCAACCCTGACTTAAAAAACCAAACTGCAATATCATCTAGCTCTCCCCTGCAATACTAATAGTGCAATCCAGAAGGGGAAGAACAGCTCTGGACACAGCGTGACCAAACCACCAGCATAAAGGCCACTACCATGAAAGCAAGCCTGGGAGAACCACGCTTGTTTCATTAAAACCTGGGTTCTTTTCTCCAATAATTCCAACCAGCTGAGGTCTCAACGATTTTTATTGAAAAACAGAAATCAAAGAAATAAAACATGATTGCGGTTAAGGGATTGCTTAGCTGGTTACGTCCCTTTTGGTTCTTTGTCCCCATTCCGGGAACCCATGGCCCAGAGATGTTTCTCTGACCACGTCTCAAGATGGAATTCCAAAACCTTTGTTTTCCCTTCCCAGGAAAACTCTGTTCCAGCCATGTAGAGGTAACTTAGGCCTTTGAAGTTTCATCCTAGCCCCTCTGCGTAGTTTCCTGTCCTCCTCCAGGAGATCAAAGGCAAAGCGCATGCATTTTCTAGCAGTCATATGTGACTTTAAGCTAGTTATACAGTACTATTCCATCACACTTCTTTTGAGAGAGGAAATCTGTAGTCTATTGGCTACATATTTCATTCATCCATATAGTAAAGATTACATGTGTTACTTCCACATCAGTCATCTCTAACTAATACAGAGATCTTGCTAACTACATAATTCTTTTCTTTCATATAGTCCTTATGATAGCATAACAATACAGAATGAAGAAAATCATGTTAATACAAAACAGAATTTCAGACTAATACATACTTTCAGACTAATAAGCAATGCAATACTCAAGGGTATTGAACAACAGTACCTCATGCTCCACTTTCAGCTTCATAGTCTGATACCTCTGGAGAAAAAACACTTTATAGTATCTCTCTTTTGAATTTCTCTTCCTGGTTACTGCATGATGCAACATCATTGTGTAGGACATCACTTCAATAGTGGCCCATATCAGTGTAATGTGAAATCGAGTCAGTGTAACCTGGCTTGCTGCAGAACCCATACCTTTTCCTTCCAGCCAGCATTTCTGTCCACCTGGAGCCTGCTGCTCTGGTGTGTAGCCAATACCTTTGAAGCACTTCTGCATATCAAACCAAACAATTTCATCCTCAAAGTTTGCATTCAAAAGGACTTCCTCTCCATCACTCTTAACTTGAAAAGGAATGCTAAGCTGCTCTTAGCAGTTACAGGATCTGCTACGTCAATATAGACTGCTTGTTGACTGATTGTGTAATTACCAATCCACCTTCTCACACAATAACTTTTTTCATCCTCTTTCTAAATCAATATCATTTTCTTGGGGCCTAGTGGAAACACTTGATTCCCGTGCATTTCTTACCTTCTCCTCATGGAATTCAAAACACGAATTTTCCCATTAAACCTTTTAAAACTTACATGTAATTCAACAACATCAATTAATCTTACACCAGCTTCAAAAGATGAAATGTTCATCCGTCCACTTTTCATGCTGTCATCCGAAAGTTCCTGTTCCTGGGGGTTGATCTCCTTCCCACCAACCTTCTGGTGCTGGATGCCCGCTATGGAGCTCATTCCGGGTGACTTCCAAGCCGTTTCCTCTGAAGACCTCTTCTGTTCCCTCTGGCAATTTTCTCTCTCCCCCCTTTCTGAAAGGATGCTGGTAGGATTTCATTCCAGCCTTCTCTCCGCTTGCATCTGAATGGAACAGTCTCCCACCTGGAGGCTTTTCGTTCCCTCTCTTGAGACTTTGATCCCCTCCAGCTTTTTTTGGAATTTTGGAAGTTGTTTTCTCTGCTGTGCTGTCAAAAGATTCCAAATAGCCTGTAGATGCAGCATAAAGCTTCTTAGGAGCTCCTGCCAGCCGCTTGAGAAAGCCCTCTGGGCACCCCGCTCAAGACCTGAGCCCTGGCCCCTTGGCTTCTCCCTGCCGGATCCTGGCACATCTTCTCCCAAAGCACTCATGCCATCAGCATCAGACTCTCTGGTTACCATCTCAACCTGCACGCAGCCTTCTTCTCCCAAAATTCTCACACTGGAATCATGAAAGCAATTCCATCTATTCCATCACAGCCACTCTACGCAGCATAAATGGCATCTACCATGCTGCAGTGGCACATACACTGGCACCAGGGAGCCAAGCGGCTCTGTGGTACCCAGGCGGGAACACTGCTCCTGCACCAGTGCTTCTCTGGTGCGGAAGCTTTGTCAATGCCAATAGGGGTGTTCCTGGGGGCAGAGCCAACTTTAGTTGGCTTCCTCAGGCCTTTCAACCCCAAAACGCCTTATTTTGATGCTGTGCAGTAACACCTTCAAAAACGCTTGCAGCATGATTGGAAGTTTTTTCCTCTTTTCTTGCTGTGTGTACCACCATGACACTGTTTGGAGGTGGGAAGGCTGTGCCATTCCCAGTCACTACCCTGCAAGGGCGTACCATCCAGGGGAACATCTGGGGTCAAATGTCCCTGGGCTGCAGCCATTTAGTCACATCGGTGGCAGAAAATCGCCCCCACAACCCTCCTCCTTCCCCCCAAGTCCATACACTGACTTCATACTCCATAAACTGGTGGGGGAGTGTGGCCATCTATATAGAGGCGGCAGAAAACTCAGATTTAACACCAGGCTACATTTTCCCTTGATATGCCTCTGCTCCCTTCTACCCCTCTACCCTCCTCAGGATTGGGCTGCGCGAAAAATAGCTGGTCTACTCAGAATCATGCCAGGTGTATTCAGGGAATATTTCTCCTAGGAAAGTGATCTCAGCATTGTGCTGTCCAAGAGGTTTATGGATCTTATTTGTTTTTATTATGATTCTTTTAGCTCAACACTCTTGGCTACGGTTTAGCAATGGTTTCCCTTTTTACGGACAAGACCCTGATTGTGAACAACAAGGACAATGATGAACTGGAACTAGAACGTGAGCTTATCCGAGCACTGGAGAATAAAGTGATTGTTTTGTATTTTGGCTCTGGCGAATGTCCTCGATGCCAGGAATTTACGCCCATCCTGAAGGAGTTTTTTGTGAGACTCACAGATGAATTTTACGTGGAAAGATCATCCCAACTAGTCCTGATTTATGTGTCTCTGGATGAGACAGAAGAAAAGCAAGATGAGTTCCTGAAGAAAATGCCCAAGAGATGGTTGTTCTTACCTTTTCTGGATGAATTCAAGAAGTAAGAACTTCACTGTTTTGACAGATGTGTGTGTGTGTGAGTGTGCACTTCCAACTGTTGGTGACCCTATGAATCAATGACCTCCAAAACATCCTACTGTTAACAGCCTTGCTCAGGTCTTGCAAACTGATGGCCATGGCTCCCTTGGTTGAGTCTGTCTCCCTCTTTTGAGTTGCGTCTTCCTCTTTTCCTGTTGTCTTCAAATTTTCCCAGCATTATTTTCTTTTCCACTAATTCTTAGGGACAGAGCAATGCCACAATTAAAACTGAGCAACTGTGACCACACATAATTTGCAAGGTTTATTATGTGTGGGGATACTGCTATGTGAAATTCATTTGTTTATTGTTCATCATATTAATTTTCTGTGATTTTACTTAATATTTTTAATTCTGTGAGTTTTTAAAATCTAGTCTTTTGGTGTGTTTTTAATCTCTGCTTTATAAAAAAAAATCTTGTGGATCGGATTATGATGTAGGTATCCTCTATCCCACATTGCTCAGTTAGCCTTGAGTCTAAAATAAATAATTTGCATCCCACTTTGCATCATAAAAAAATACAGCTTCAATTTCTTCTTTCCCTCCCATGCATTCCCATAATATTCATCCTCTGTGCTTTACCTCCAGTACTATCCTATTGCTGATTTCAGCATGTCGGTTGCCGGGTGGTGGAAGCTCCAGCTCCCTCTTTCTGGGATAAGATATCTTTTTTACACCCTGTTTCCCCAAAAATAAGCCCTACCCCGAAAATAAGCCCTAGCATGATTTTTTCAGGATTTTTGGAGGATGTTTGAAATAGAAGCCCTACTCCAAAAACAAACCGTAGTTAAAGATTCCCTGGCCAGCTGATCTGGTCACGGTGGGTACGCAAAAAATAAGACATCCCCTGAAAATAAGCCCTAATGCATCTTTTGGAACAAAAATTAATATAAGACCCAGTCTTGTTTTGGGGAAAACATGGTCTTACAATGATCTAATGATCTCTACTTGCTTTTTCACGAGTTGACCTTTTAGTAAACAATCACCGACTGTGTAGAAGTGCACTTCTCAGATCTAATGATCTTATGATGGCCTTAATAGGTAATATAAGCCAATAGATTTGATGCCTTAATGACTGCTGAAATAATACAACTGGATCAGTTTTGGAAACAGAAAAGTTTACCCAAGTCAGATGTGTGTGTAAAATGCCCTCAAGTTGTAGCCAGCTTATAGCAACCCCCGGTCAGGTTTTCAAGGCAAGTGATTAAGTAGAGGTGATTTGCCACTGACCTTGTCTGCAGAGTCTTCCTCGGAGGCAGAGGTGGGATTCAAATAATTTAACAACCGGTTCTGGTGGTGGGATTCAAATAATTTAACAACTGGTTGTTTACAAGCACCATTTTAATAACTGGTTCTGCCGAAGTGGTGCAAACCTGCTGAATCCCACCACTGCTTGGAGGTCTCTCCCTTCCAAGCACCCAGCTTAGCTTCAGAAATCTGATGAAAGCAGGCTATACTATACCATTCCACATCCCACCCAAGTTAGACATATAGGTTTTTAAAAAATGTTTTATTCATTATATTAATGGACCAACTTCTGTGTTGAATCCAGCCAGCTTTTTTCACTTAGCTGGAGAGAAGTGGGATGATATGGTATAGTCCGATCTTATCACATCTCAAAAGCAAAGTAGGGTCAGTACTTAGGGACTGTATGTTGTGTATAAATATCATTGGAAGAAAAAGCCATATATATGGAAGATAGGTTTATTCAGAAATGGTAACTACTGGGATAAGAGGAACCCAACAGTAAGGATTCAACAAGAAGTACTACAGTATATTTAAAGCAGAGTTTATTATAGTATTGTGCATATTTTAATATTTGATCATTTTTGTCCTTCCTAATTTTTCTTTATCTAAAAAAAAAGTAAAACATTCAAAAGGATTAGGGATCTTGAATGTCCAGAGGGTCCAGTAGGGAGCATCCTACTGTTTCTCTCTCTCAAATGTTAAAGAAACAGAAAAAAATGAGATTTTTTAAAAAATGACATACATTGATAGAACAGCAGGAGACTACAGATTGTAGAGACAAAGAAGGCAAAATCTCTGTTCAAAGGTTTCTTGGCCTTGCGTGAAGGGCCAAATTAGATATTCCGGCATTCATGGGTCTAACCCAGGGGTAGGGAACCTGCGGCTCGAGAGCCGCATGCGGCTCTTCTGCCCTTGCACTGTGGCTCCACGAGCCGAGCCACTGGACTCATTCTGCTCACTTCTGCAGGTGCGGGCAGGTGGTAAATTAACTACCCATCGGTCGGGCTAATGCGACCGCTGTAGCAGGCTTTTCCCCGCTACATGGTATCGGTGAGTCAGCTTGCTTATCTCTTGCCCAACCCAGGGCGATGATCCATGCTTCTTGTGAATGAGAGCCGAGCAAAAGTTAAAAACTCCCTATATATATATGAAGCGTTATCTTTATTTAAACGTCAGAAATTATTTGGCGTCTAAGTATTTTCCCTCGCGGAAACGTAGTCCAAAATGGCTCTTTGAGTGTTAAAGGTTCCCTACCCCTGGTCTAACCCATGGATGGTGACACCATTTTAGGGCAGGGGGGCTACTTAAATATGCAGTGAGGAGCAGATCCTGAACAGACCCACAGCACAGCGGAATCAGGAGCTCCTGTTCCTCCATCTGCAGGGAGCTGTTTTGGCACTTGAAAAGGAAAGGGGGGACAACGATAAGATTGTCTGGTCTCGTCACATAGTGTGTTGAGTACAGCTCTAAAATGGTGGCAGCAACCACAGGTTTGTAATATTTACTTTGGTCCTAATTTGAAGCTCATCAAGTGAAGGCATATAATTTCTCAATTTTAAGAATTTATAATGCCTTATACTGAATCAGCCCAGGCTAGCCTGATCTCATCAGACCTAAGAAGTTAAGCAATATCTACCTGACAAGTATTTGGATGGAAGACCTCTAAGGGTTCTCAACCTGTGGGTCGCGACCCCTTTGTGGGTCGAACGACCCTTTCACAGGGGTCGCCTAAGACTCTCTGCATCAGTGTTCTCCATCTGCAAAATGGATAAATGTAAGGGTTGGGGGTCACCACAACATGAAGAACTGTATTAAAGGGTCGCGGCATTAGGAAGGTTGAGAACCACTGCTCTAAGGAATAGCAGGGTCATGACATGCAAGCAGGCAATGTCCTAATGTCTCTTGCTTTCAAAACCCTAGAGGTCACCCTAAGTCAGCTGGGTGTTGGCAGCAAAACACCCCCCCCCCAATCAGATGATTGATCCATCTAACCCAAAAAAGGTATTTTCTGACCAGCACAATGTCTTCAAGGAATTGAGAATAAATCTTTCTCAGTCCTGTTGCTTTCTCTTTGTCAGTCTTTCCCAGTCCTGTTGCTGGAGATCATTGAAAGAAGCTGCTGGGAACTGAACTGGGACATTCTAAGTGTGAAGTTATTGGTACTGCTGAGTTGTAATTTTTCCAAAGCAGTTACACTCCTCTAAATCTATTGAAGTCAATAAGCTTAGAGGTGTGTAACTCCATTTAGGATTGCATCATGTTCTCTGGGACCAACTGAGAACACATTCATTGAACAGATGATTCTATGCAAGAATCACAATTTGTGGAATTGCACTTTTCTCATCCTATTTTTTTCTGGCCTGTTTCGGAAACACTACGAAACCCTTCCAGAAAGATCTGACCAGATGCTATGTTCCAAAATGGGATTTGGTGCTAAATGGCATCTCTATGTCAGGTTTTCTACCTCTCGCCTATAATTAATTAGTCTACCTCAAGTCTCAAAACCATTATTTTGTGGAGTTTCCCATCCCTTTTTTAAATTCTAAGGTGCCACTGTGATGAGGGCACAGCAACACAGAGTAAATGATCCTAAACGTTATGTGGGAGAAATGAACTCCACTAGTTCATGCCCTTTTCAGTATCTTCCATTTGACAAGCATCATTTGTCCTTTCACCCCAAGCAAGATCGTCATTGCTGGGCAAAAAAGTAAAATGAAGCGAACACCTCAAATGATTTCTCCTCACTCTTATTCTTCTCTGGACATACCTGGTTCCCTTTAGGGGTTGCTGTAAGCCTCCAGATGATGGCAGGAGCAGGAGATTTTCCTCTAGGACAACTGGTCACCAGGCGACTGAGATCAGTTCACCGGGAAAAAATGGATGCTTTGGAAGATGGCTTCTATGGCATTATATACCATCCAAATCCCTCCTGTCTCCCAAACCTTTCTCTCCTCTGGCTCCACCCCCACCCCTCCCCCAAAATCTCTAGGTATTTCCCAATCTGCAGCTGACAATCTACTTGTCCCCTGCATTAATGTTCTTTTCTTTCTCCGGGGTTTTAATCTTTCATTCTTTCTTGTTGCCTAGGGAACTAGAATTAAAATTTTCTGTGAAGGATCCCCCAGTGGTGGTGGTATTGAAGCCAAACGGAGAAGTCATCACTGCTAATGCGGTAGAGGAGATCAAGGAACTGGGCCCAGCTTGCTTCCAGAACTGGCAGGAGGCAGCTGAACTGGTGGACAGGAATTTCCTCCTGGCAGAGGATTTCGACAATGTGACTTGGAGGAGCGTCACGGATCCTCTCCGCAGGCTGAAGTACAAGTTGAAAAAAAAGAAAAGGAAAAAGAGAAGCAACCAAGAAGAAGAGGAGGATGAAGATGAGGAATCCTCTTGAGGGGACATTTTCTTTCCTTTGAAACTCATAAAGCTGACTGTTCCCAAAGCAAAACCTATGACCATAAAGAATAGCATAATTTACAGTCACAGTCACAAAAAATGTAACTGGGCATAGAATTCTGGCTTCCAGAAACTCTCTGTCTCCTTTGTTTCCCCCTCCTGACAATGAACATCCTTTTGGAAGTGTGTTGGCACTGTCTGGTTAAAGGCTTGGGGGCATCTTTTGGCCCATCTTCCACTATCGGTGTGAAAACATATTTATTTAATGGAGACCCAAAGTTGCTTACATCATCCTCCTCTTCTCCGTTTTATCCTCACAACAATCCTGTGAATAAGTTAGACTGAGGGAATATGAGTGGCCCAGGGTCACCCAGTGAGCTTTCAGACAGGAGGAGAGTTGGAACCTGCATCCAATATTCCAATATTCTTAACCACCACGCCACAGATGTAAAGAAATCCAGCTTTAAATACATTCTTTCCCTTTCTTTGACTTAAATGATGCAAAGTTGAGTCCCTAAGTTATGACAAGGTTTACAAGGGCCAAGAGCATTATAAAAATTGTAATTTTTAGTCTTTAAATGAAACCATTTAGTAAGAGTTGGAACCTGCATCCAATATTCCACTTCAAACCAATTCACTAAGCATGTGCAAAACCAGCTTTAAATACATTCCTTCCCTTTCGAATTTATATCGATGCAAAGTTGAGTCCCTGTTACACTAATTTCATGTATTAAGAGCATTGGTAAAATTTTCAATTCTTTTGGGGTCTCTTTTTAAATGCAGTCCCCTATGTCCCTGCTTCCCTAAGCTGTCACCCCCTTCCTTGTACTTGTACACATTCTGCCTTAAGTTCCTCTGATTCCCATTTTTCCATCCACCAGAACTGCATTTTCAGCCCTGCAAAAGGGCTGGCATTGTTCAGGGATTTCTACGGCATTTTTCTCCTCCCCATGAACAGCTGAAGAAGGGACCTAGAGAAGAAACTAATATTTCCATGTTTACTTTATTTGCAATTCTACATAAGATCCATGTGAGCTCCCTCACCCCCCACCCCACCCCGCTTCCCTACCTATTCAGCTATTGCAAAAGAGCAGCCGGGCTGAAAGTTTCTGGCTGACCTTTTGGCTGGGTGGTGCGAGGGGGGGAAGGGGGAGGGGTGTGGGGGCAATTTTCCACCCCACGTGACCCCAATGGTGTATGCCTGGGGCAGAGCCCCCCCTCCCCGTTACAGCTACGCAACTGATCACATGTGATCACTTTCTCCTCATGCACTACAATCTTTCTGCAATTCTCTATACTTTGGATTAACGTAACAGTTAGGGTTGCCAACTTCTTATTGGAAAATTCCTGCAGATTTCGGGGGCAGCCTGGGGAGGGCAGGGTTTCGCAAGGGGAGGACCTCAACAAGTTATAATCCCATAGAGTCCACCCTCCAAAGCAGCCATTTTCTCCAGGGGAACTGATCTCTGTAGTCTGGAGATGAGTCCAAATTCCAGGAGATTGCCAGGTCCCACCAGGAAGATGGCAACCCTGGTAACAGTGCTGCAAGCCACCCTAACATTAAACAGAAGGGCCTTTTCTATGGTGGCATGTCCTTTAGAGAACATCTTCTCAATAGAAGCCCACCAGAGGACTCCTCCTATCAACTGGTTTTTTTTAATGTGAATCCATTGCATTCTGCTTGGCATTTCAGGGTTAATGCAACACAATCTATTTTCTGCTGATTTTGAAAATTTGGTATTGCTCAGATTGATTTTGTATCTGATTACGGATTTTAATCCCTTATTTTAATCCTAGAGCCCTTCAGGGATGGGGTGGGATATAAATCCAACAAATAAATAAATCCTGTTACATAGCTTGGAATATTAATACATCGGTTTGAATCATAAACATCCTGAGGGCTTTGAAGTGGAGAGGCCAGGAGATCATTTCAAAAAATTAAGTAAAAAATAATTCAAAAATGAAGACAAGAAGAAGGACATATGGGCCTATTCTGCATGTGTGGGTCTTGTCACTTTTGGTCCCAAACTACTTCGACTTTTGTTTTCTTTTCCAGACATGTTTTGCCCCCTAGAGCAGTGGTTCTCAACCTGTGGGTCGCAAGCCCTTGGGGGGGTCGAATGACCCTTTCACAGGGGTCGCCTAAGATTCTCTGCATCAGTGTCCTCCATCTGTAAAATGGATAAATGTTAGGGTTGGGGGTCACCACAACATGAGGAACTGTAAAAATGTTAGGGCTGCAGTCACCACAACATGAGGAACTGTATTAAAGAACTCAAGCTGATTCTTCTGGAGACTGTAGTTTCCACTTTTCACTCAATGTGTGTAAAAGCTGTTTTTGTTCCACCCCCCCACCCCCCCATTGAGGCCCACACACATCCACACCCACCCTCCCCAATTGATTCCACACCCCTATTCCTCCTCCCCTCCACCTGGGGCTTTCTTGCTCGTTTTCTTTTTAATTTTAAACATGCAAGATTAGCAATTGAACCCCAAGGAATCTGCCTGCACAAAGGGGATCTCTTTTGATCAGCCTTGCTGCTATAATACTGACCAGAAGTAGCACAGGCATTTTTTTCGCTATCTCCCCTGCAGTCTGGTTAGTTTTATGGTCATGTTGCTTTCTGGTCAATTTTATGTATTTAATTATTTGTTTTATTAATTCTATTTATAGGCCACCCACCCCAGTGTGGCCTGTGGTGGTTTGAACATAAAACAAACTATACAATGTCCCAGCAAACCCATGCAAATTAATATAATATCACCAGATAGTAAGTTTAAAACTCAAATAAGCTGTCAGTGGGCTTCCCATAATTCTCTAATTTCACAGCCAATGCAAGAAAGAAGAAGAAAAGAAGATGGGGGAGGGGGGGGGAGAGAGAGAAGGGAGCTTCTTGGCTTTTTATAATCACTTTTGCTGTGAGGTTTTTTCTCAAGCTGATTCTTCTGAGTTAGCTTCACTCAATGTGTGTAAAAGCTGTTTTTGTTCCACCCCCCCACCCCCCCATTGAGGCCCACACACATCCACACCCACCCTCCCCAATTGATTCCACACCCCTATTCCTCCTCCCCTCCACCTGGGGCTTTCTTGCTCGTTTTCTTTTTAATTTTAAACATGCAAGATTAGCAATTGAACCCCAAGGAATCTGCCATGCTGCACAAACAGGCCTTTTGATCAGTCCTTGTTGTGCTAAAATACTGAAGTTATACTGAAGGCGTAGCACAGGCATTTTTTTCGCTATCTCCCCTGCAGTCTGGTTAGTTTTATGGTCATGTTGCTTTCTGGTCAATTTTATGTATTTAATTATTTGTTTTATTAATTCTATTTATAGGCCACCCACCCCTTTACAGGCTCAGGGTGGCTTCCAACATAAAACAATAAAATCCATACAATGTCCCAGCAAACCTATGGCAATTAATATAATATCACCAGATAGTGTTTAAAAACTCAACAAGTTAAAACAAAAATTTCCCATACTCTTCATTTCATACAATGCAAGAAAAAGAAGAAGAAAAGAAGATGGGGGGAGGGGGGGAGAGAGAGAAGGGAGGCCTGCTTAGTGTTGCAGCCTCACACAGGCCTCTCTTATAGGTCCTGCAAAATTGTGTCAGACTTACTTTTTTTCTTTTTAAGTCTCTAATGGCCTCCCTGGCAGAGATATAAGGAAAAAGGTATACTTCCACAGAGGAAGAGGCTAGAGACATACTACTTTTAAAACAAAGCTGGGGATGCTATTGCTTCAGTGGTCCAATGATCTAGCTGCATTTTATTGGGGGTGGGGACAGGGGCCACAGGGCAGGGAATGGGAGAGGGATCTGAGTAGGCGATTTTCCATGCCCCCCCAAGTGCAGCCGGTGCCCGTACCAAGCGCACGCCCCGATCGCCCCCCCCTTGTAGCTTCGTGATTGGAGCCAATGATCTGGAGTCTGGAGATCAGCTGTAATTCCAGAACTCAAGGCCCTATCTGGAGGTTGGCATGGTAACCTAGATGTCACAATAAGGCAAAGACACCAGTCTACCACGAGGCAACATATTGCTCTCAGCTGGCAGAGAAACAGGAAGAGGAGGAGAATCTAGGCATGGCCAACATCCATTTTTGCCTCTTGGTCTAAGGTGAAATCCTATGACTGGCTCACAAACCTTTTTGAGCCTGTGGGCCTACCAAGTCCACCAGGTCTTCTTAACAGCAGATACATTAACTCTCTGGAGAACTAGTCTCCCCATGCTTGAAAATAGTGGATAAACCTGGTGACCAGAGGCCAGGTCCACCAGTTCATCATAATGGTGGCCAGACTATCTGAAGAGCTGGTCTGCCTATTATTGAAAGCAATGGGTAGATTTGACTGCCAGAGTGCTGGTCAACCAAGACAAGGAGGACCTGTCAGATTTGAGGAGGGGGGACAATTTTTGTCATTGCCCTGGATACCATTTTCTGTAGATACATCCTTGCCCCACAACACCAAGAGGCTTTCAACCTTTAACTGGTTTCTACTAATAACCCATTTTAAGTTGGGGGTGGGGATCTCGGCCTTCTTGCCAATTTCCAAAGTATTCCAATAATATAACAGTTTTATTTAAAATATGAAAGGCAGTGTTTATTAGTGCTTTACCAGTTCTGTTTGTAGACTGAGAACTGCAGGGAAACAAACATTGTTGTATTTAGATTTTTAAACCTGGAAAATAATTTTAAATAGTGCCACTACCGGTAGGAGTCAAAACTGCATGAAAGTTCCCAGTGGATGAAGGTAAGAACTAGTTTGGTAAAGCAGTTAAGAGCAGCAGACTCTAATCTGGTGAAACAGGTTTGTTTCCCAATTCCTCCACACAAAGCCTGCTGAGTGACCTTGGGCTAGTCACTTTTCTCTCAGAACTCTCTCAGTCCCACCAACCTCACAAGGTGCCTGTTGTGGTGAGGGGAAGGTAAGGTGAGTAAGTATAAGCTGCTTTGGGACTCCCTAAAGGTTGAGAAAAGAAGGATATAAAAACCAATTCTTCTCTACCCAAGTTAAGGTTGTCAACCTCTAGGTGGCACCTGAAGATCTCCTGCTATTACAACTGATCTGCAGACAATCAAGATCAGTTCCCCTGGAGAAAAAGGCTGCTTTGGAGGGTGGACTCAGTGGCCTCATACCCAATTGAGTCCCTCCCCAAAACCCTATCCTAGCCAGGCTCCACCCCTAAAATCTCCAGGTATTTCCCAACCCAGAACTGACAACCCTAAGTACAAACTCGAAGTACAAACAAGTGAAGACAAAGTAGCAGCATTTCCTGCTATGGGCAAGGAATTTGTAGCAGCACCTTTTGTGGTCCAGTTAATTGGCTGAGGCTGTGGACTGATAAATAGAAGCATAGCTACAGAAAATGGCACTGGGGCAAGCACTGAAGTTGCACCTCCCTCTGCCCAGAATCCACTGTGGTGGGGCAGCAGATGGGGGGGCACCAAGCAACCCTTGTTGTGTTAACATGAAGGAAGGAAAGAGAGAAAGGGGGAGAGAGTGGAGAGAGAGAGGAGAGAAAGGGGAAAGGGAGAGAAATGGAGGGAACAAAAGGGGAGAGAGCTTCAGCAGTGGGGGTGCAGAGAGAATGTCACCCATGTTCCTGCCTCCCCTTTAAAATTAAAATTGGCGTTAAAATTAAGCTTATTTTACTTCCAGGTGAGCAACACTGTGACTGGGAGGAGACTAGGGGTGGGAACAGGCCAGCGAGGGCGCTCCTTCTCTGGCCTTGTCCCCCACCTGCCCAGTCTCCTTCCAGCTGCCACTTATCAGGAAATAAAGTAAGCTTAATTTTAGAGCAACACAAACTTGTTTTGGTGGGGGCAGCAGTGGGGGGGGGAGAATATGGGCCCCCTGACACCAAAAAAAAAGTGCCTGTGTTGCTTTAAAATTAAGACTAACTTTCAGGTGAGTGGTACTGTGGCCAGAGGGAGACTGGGGTAAGGACAAGGCCAGGGAAGGAGCGTCCTCCCTGGCCATTCCTTGCACCCAGTCTGTTCCTGGCTGCAGTGCCGCTCACTTGCCAGGTAGTAAGTTAAGCTTAATTTTTCTATTTCATTAGTGGCGGCAAACAGGGTGCAGGAGCCTGAGTTCACAGGGAGTGGTGTTCAGTAAGCTCCAGAAGGTCGCGCCCCATGGGTCAAGGCATCGGAGGTTGCCGTGACTGCTCAGGCCCCACACATATGACGCAGAGAAGTTGTGCCTGGGGCTTGAACCCCCTTCCCCCCAAAATCGGACACTTATGCTGTTGTAAGAATCTCGCTGACGGGACAAATTGCTTAAGTGTTAGTGGAGAGAAACACTGTCCCGCAAACTAGGTTTGCCAACCTTCTCGGTGTAGGCTGGAGATCTCTACTGATCTCCAGACTATCTAAATTGCTTACTGATTATTTATTTATTTAAAACATTTATTCCATTTATTCCACTTTATTCCATTTATTCCTAACCCTAACCCTACCGAGGATCCTCACCTCCCTAAATCCCACTCTGTCATACTCCACCCTCAAATCTTCAGGTATTTCTGAACTTGGAGCAGGCAGTCCTAGACTCAATATCACTTTATGTTGCTGAAATACACTTATTCGGAGAGAATATTATTTACTCTAAATAAGATAGGATTAAACTTTAAAGGTGTATTTCACACTTCACTGACAGTAAGTTTCATGGAAACTGTACTGAAACTAAACTGGACAGCCCAGGCTAGTCTGATCTCATCAGATCTCAGAAACTAAACCAGGCAGCCCTGGTTAGTACTCAGATGTAGAGTTGGCAGGAAGCCCTAGCAAATGATGGTGGAGGAGACCTATCAACAGTGAGGAGGCCTAGGCCAGTGTCTCAGTGATGATGCCAGTGACTTAGTGACATCACTTTTACACATGCCAAAAATTAGAACATTGAGTCACTGGCAATGTGGGGATGTTCTAGTATTTGGACTGTACTTACTATAGAGTTTTTTCCCAAATACCAGACCATCCTGTGTTGCCAGAGTTGCAATAACATCATTTCCAGAGTGCACTGGAAGTGATGTTGTTGGCAGATATCACTGAGACACTAATCTAGGCCTCCTCTGCTGCTGGTAAGTCTCTCCCCTGATGTCAAGGGACAAAGTCTGGAGATGGGATTTCCCATCCCCAGGGGAGATGTAGCAGCCCTACTTCGATAGGAATCCCCCAAGGAAGTCTAGGTTTGTTACACAGAGACAGCAATGGAAAATCACTTCTGTTCATCTGTTGCCTTGAAAACCCTAGGGGGTCACTGTAAATTGACTCCAACTTGATGGCGCTTTCCACCAGGGTCAGATCTACATTTTTTTGGGGGGGAGTACAAAATGACTTTCCCCCATATATCCTATTATATAAAAGGATATGGTGGCCACAATTCACTTCCAGCCAATCACCATGCATATACAGCTTGGGAATGGGGTTTATATATGATAGTAAAAAACAATGCGAACAAAACAGCAGAATGTGGCAGTTATGAATCAACATAGGATGTAGGAGACCAGTTTTCCTGTGCATATGTAGTGGAGAGGGTCCTGAAGAAACTTACAATAGCAGCAACTGCTGCATAAAAGAAAAGAAATTGTTAACAGTGGGACTGAGGGGCCAAATAAAGTCCCTGTGACGAGATGTGACCTAACCCTGGGGGACTTTTAACCCCACAACACTTGGATGTTTGTCATTTAAAAATGAGAGGTTTATAAGTTGTTTCCTCTGCAAAAAAAAGCTTAGAGGTTTATAAGTTGTTACTTCTGTAAAAACATTTGCTGCTGATTTTGTAAATGAATGGTTTAATGATATGCAAAGACTGTTATCTGGCAAAATATTTATTAATTAAGAATAATACATTGTAATTTAGTTTTGAGCCATTATTATTACATTCATCACCTGGAGGTGAGTAACCCTACCTATAACCTCTAACACTGCACATAGTAGCTTTCCTTAGCTAGTTCATGTCAGGGCAATATGGAGTGTGAAACCCTACCTGAGTTGTCACAATTTAAATCAGGTTCTCAAACACCCTGAAATTAAATTCTGGGCACAGAATTTCCAGTGCATGTCTCATAGACATGGTAGATCTCTGGGGGATATGAAGGCAATATACTTTCAGTCTTAGTCACTACTATGCTTTTTCTCCGCCTCGGGAAAAGTTTAACCAGCTCAATTCCTGCCTCTTAGCCTCCTGTTAAAGACACAGCAGCAGGTAATTGTATTTAAAAAACTAAACTAAAACCCCTGTTCTGACTGTCCCTTCACACTGTTCGATGAAATCTCTTGTTCTATCTGTACGCTTTGAATCATAATCCCTGAAAAACGTTGTCAAATGTTCAGGTAGGAAATAGTTAATAAGATCAAGGGAGGTAGGAGGACTGGCTCGGCCTTATGTTGGATAGAGATACTCAGGGAGCCTCCGATTTCATCACTCCTGCAAAAGGAATGTGGAAGATCCACAATGCCTGACGCTGCAGTCTGTGACCAGAATGGCTCATCTGTTCTCCACAGACAGGCAGGCAACATGGACTAACACTGCCGAGTTGAGTGTCCTGAGAGGGGATTTGAACTGAGGGATGGGCAAACATTGACTCGACATGTCTGGATATCCTGCGGAACAATTTTATACAGAGAGAGGTAAAGATTCAGTTTTCCAGAGTGATCAACAACAAACATGACAACTTGTCTCTCAAGACCTCATTTCTCAATCAACGGCACACCTCGGCTCAAGAACTTTTGACGGATTTCCATATCAAGGAAGGAGTTTTCAATTGTCTCTGTTTTTAAAGGTGCATGTATCTCCCTTTCTGTTTGAAAAATGTGATGCCTTCCCGGGTGTTGAATCTTTGTTTGACAGGATTGTCAAAGTGGACATTTTCTTTAGAAGGCCATTGCATTCACTGTCCGGTTCTGAGAATGGATTCAGGACTCCAGTTCTTATACCGCTCCTGAGAGATGCGACTGAGATCTGCTCCTAATCATGAATGCTCTACAACCACCCTTGATGGAATCTGATTTATTGGAAGATTTGCTAGACACTCAGAAAGCACAAGAGATGGAACTTCATCAGAACCTGACGAAAATGCACTAACAAAAGTCATGGTAAAGACATGGCTATTTGGTGGGGAAATCATATGTGTGAGAGTGTTGAATCCACTAGGCGGCCCAAAGAAAGTGAATGGTGGGAAATTCTCTAAAGCTAAAGGGTGTTGAATCCCATTTGTGACTCTGATGCTGGCTGCTGAGGTCTGAACATGAACCGGATCAGAGACCACGATGTCTCCAACTGTGATATCATGAACAGTGGGTTCCTAGTCAATGATTCAGGTTTCCTGTGTGCTGTTTGGGCTTCTGTGCAGAAGCTAGGCCCTGGGGAAGACCCCAGTTGTATTAAAGTCTGTCCAAACCTGCTACTTCAAGTCACCAAGTATCTGAGGGATATCGATGGAAAGTTCCAGAGTTTCCGGGAACTTTTCCAGCAAGATGGTAAGTATTTATTTATACTCTGATTTTTCACTTCACTGTGGTCCCATGGCAAGTGGCAACCCAGTGTGGTGAGTTATACTGCATCAGGAAGCAGTAACTTACTCAAAGCCACCCAGTGAGTTTTGAGAGAATGAAAAGTGACTTGAACTCAAGGTGGGTAATTGCTGATCCACATTAACATTCTAATTAAAACAAGCATACAAATTATTTGCACTTTGATCCAAATGAGGAACAGCGTTCAGTTGACAAATATCTGCATATATTATATTTGTTTAAATTGATCGCCTGCCTGCATTTGATTCAGAAGGATCTGGGCAGGTAACTACATGTCAAACCACACCCATCCCATTAAAAAGAAAGGGAAGTGCTAACTGAAAACCTAACTGTCGCAACCACCGCAGACTTAAGTGCACTTAAATTCATTGAAATCAATGGGTTTAAGCAGGCAGTAGATATTGCAGCCAATTGGCATTTCAACCCTAATGGCTGGGTTGTAACTTCCACAACCCAGGAAATAGGTTAGTCACCTGGTGAAGACTATTCTGTTATGAACTGCTCGTTTTGCAGGTGGTGGTAGGGAAGGTAGCAGGGCATAGGATGATCTCATCAGATCTCTGAAGCGAATAGTGTTGGTACTTGGAAGAGAGGCTCTGTAGTGGAAGAAAATGGCAAATCACAGTTCCCTAAATATAAAGGAGGCACTCTGGACTGGGAAACTCTTGGATATGTGGATGTAGAGCCTGCCCTTGAACCTGATGCAGAAGTTGAAGCTTGTTCAACATGCAGCCACTAGGCTTTTGGCTGGAGTTCCTATCAGAGACCATATAACACCGGTACTTTTCCATTTCCATTGGCTGTTTATTGAGTACCGGGTCATTTTCAAGGTATTGGTTCTGACCTTTAAAGCCATGAACGGTCTTGGACCCACATACCTGAGGAACCTCCTCTCCCCATACTGCCTAATTAAAACCCTCCAGTCATCGGAGGAAAACCTATTAGTGATCCCTGGCCAGAAGGACATCCGGCTGGCCTCCACGAGGGCCAGGACCTATTCTGTCCTGGCCCCAATCTGGTGGAATGAACTCCTGAGTGAGATCAGAGCCCTGCGGGATTTGAATCAATTCCACAGGACCTGTAAGACGCAGCTCATCGGCCGGGCTTTTCAAGGAGGCCAGACAAGTTAACAGCTGTCACCATTGGCTGCCCATGGGAGAATTGGGGTTGAAGTCGCCATCTTTTATCTGTTATATCTGGGTTTTATTGCATTTTAGAATTGTTATTTATTGCTGTTTAAACTTTGTATCTTTTATCATGTTGTACGCCGCCCTGACGCCTTCAGGGATGGGCAGGGTAGGAATAGAAAAATAATAAATAAATCAAAATCTAGAGTGGGGCAAGGTAGGGCTTGTGCCCTGCAGCCTTCCAGTGGCCACTATAGAAATGGTCCTGCCCTGAACTCCACATGGAATTTGGGGCAGGTGGCACAGTTGAACACTGAACAGGCCAAACTGAGCTCAGTGTTCATCTGGGCTGCCCCACCCCTAAACTCCATGTGTACTTCAGGGCAGGCATGCCTGTTCAATGCTGAGCTCAGTCTGGCTGAGTCCAGCTTTCAACTGTAGGCTCAAACCCTTCAGTTTAAAGCTCAACTCAACCTGAACTGAGGAGTCCTTCTCCCTGGCTCCAGCTTTATACTGTTGGCTTCGTTCCCCAAGGTCCACCTGGAGATGGAGCTGGGAGGCAGAGCTAACAGTGTAAAGCTGGAACCGGTCAGAGCCAGTGCTCAGTTCGATGCTGAACTCAGCCTGGCTGGGTCGAGCTTTAAACAGAAGGCTTTGAACCTGCAGTTTAAAGCTCAACCCAACTACGCTGAGTTGAAATCTATTCTCAATTTTTTTGATACAGCTGGTTTCTGTTTCCCAAAGTCTTCCACCTGACCTTCGGAGGTGGAGCTTGGGTACAGAGCCAGCAGTGTAAAGCTGGAGCCAGGCAGAGCGACTGCTCAGTCTGACACTTCAGGCTTGAAACGCATGGTTTAAAGCTGAACACAGCCATTCTGAGCCCAGCATTGATGGAGCACCCTTTGAACTTCATGTGGAGTTGCAGTGTGTGTGTGTGTGGGGGGGGGGGGGGGGGCTGAGGTGAGACAGTAGTTCTTGCCCTGCGTGCCATTTTCTACAGATGTGCCCTGAACCAGAGAAAGGCAGAATGGAGCAGGAAGGAACCTCAGCAAAGTACAATCCCATAGAACTCATCCTCCAAAGCAGCCATTTTCTCCAGAGGAACTGATCTTTGTGGTCTGGAGATCAATTGTATTACCGGGAAATCTTCAGACACCACCTGGACGTTGGCAACTCTACATGGTCCTAAAATGTGATTGAAATAGAAAGGCCTTCCAACATCTCCAAAAGTCTCCAAATTTGGCCGGACTCCTTGGGAGAAAGACTCTTAAGATGAGTTTACAGCAGTGGTGGGATTAAAAATTTTTAGTAACAGGTTCCAATGGTGGTGGGATTCAAACAGTGGCGTAGTGCCAATGGGGCTGGGCTGGGTGGGGTGGGGCAGGGCACGACAGGGCATGGCCAGGCATTCCGGGGGTGGGGCATTCCTGGGCAGGGCTGTGGCAAGGATGCGCGCGCCCCAGGTGCAGTTCCCCTTCGCCCCGCCTCTTGATTAAAATAATGACTGTTTAGTATTTAAAAAGCAATATATTATGGTAGTGTATTATTTCTTTTTTATATAATTATATTGATTGATTTTAAATAATAACATAAGTAAGGAGAGAAACCAAAAACTGTTTACAATTGTTAACATATTACAAACATATCTAATTGTCTATCTCTCTCAACCCCCCAACCAAAACATCCTATATTGCCTCCCTCCCTTCCGCATTTCCCTCCCTGCCTACTTTCTACTCGGGATTCCTATATCCATTTTGGTCTATTCCACTTGAAAGAAAACTAACAGAGGGAGAGAGATCCAAAATCCTTTGATCTAAAATATTAGTTTAAACTCCTCTCTTTCCAATATAAATTTCAAGGGGAAAAAAAAGAAACAAAGAATCTTTACTCATACACTTCTTTCCTTAACCTTTATACCAATGAACAACAAAAAAAATAGAATTACTATATATTGTATTATTTCATACAGTTCATACACACATGGGGGGTGCCATGGGAGGGCAGGGGGGGGGGGTGCAGGGGCCACTGGGAGGCAATTTTGCATCCCCCACTTGACAAGATTTGTTGTACCCAGGGACAGAGATTACCCCCTTGTCCCTAGTAGAGTTAATCATTAATAACCGGTTCTCCGAACTGAGGAAAATTTTAGTAACCGGTTCTACCAAATAGGTGTGAATAGACTGCATCCCACCTCTGGTCCACAGTGATAGTTCAAGGGAACTGTGAGGAGCATCAACCAATGAGTGCAGGGCCCATAATCTAAATGTGCTTCCTTTCCTGCTCTCCCTCCCAGTTTAGCTCTTTAAAGAAAACATGGTCCTCTTCTTTTGACATTAGTATCATATCTAGCATGAGGCAAGGTGAAGTGGTCAGTTCAGGTAGTGGATTTCAAGTATAATTAAGGGCAGCAGAGTGGGAGGCAGATGGATCATCTAACCCATGGAGCAAAAGTCTCACTCATGACAGGGAGTGTGAAAGAGAATTTCCCGTTGCATTGGGCCTCATGTTTTTTAGCAGGAAGAGGATGTCATTTGAAATTTTCACAACCCTGGCCAAGAAGTTACTGTTGTGACAGCATTCTTATTCATTTCATTTCAGAGTTTCTGATGACACTCTCTTAAGACTGCTGCTTCCATGTGGAAGTTTTTTTCCACCTTTAAAAGGGAGCACTTTTGGGGCAAGCCACAATCATCCTGTTTCTGAGGTTTTCCCCATCCTCAATGCGCTTTCCCCCAAATTTGCTTTAGTACTGTTGAAACAACCACAGTCCAAGATTGTTAGCAGGCCATGTGGAAAGAATAGCATGCATTTTCCTGCTTTGCAAAGTTCCCATCGTTCACTGCTTTCCCACAGTCAATCTCTCACTGATATTATTTTCTCAGCATTTCTGTCTTGCTGTACTACCAGATAACTTTTTAACGGTTTTTCCCCATTTAAATTGGTAATTGCTATGGTGTTATAATCATTTTTTGCCATTTAGCTATTTCAACCTTGCATAGAGTAGCTATAGCACTATAGCATGCGTGCAAAGAAAGTAATAAAAAAGACACATTGAGTCATTAAGGCTATTGTGACATCCATGCCTCTGGGTTAAAGGGGAGGGGGGTAATTGCAGAACACATGAGAAAGGGAAGGTCAGTGGAAGAAAGATGAAAGTATGCAAAAACCACCCACTGGAGGAAGCTTCGTCCCCAATGCACATGCCTCTGCATTCATAGCAATGCTGACACAGCATGCCATGTGGAAGACGCTCTGATCTGTGTTTGTTTGAACTATGCAATGTAACTTGCTAGCTCAATGTAGGGTACCTGCTTTATTTTCCTGGAAAATGGCCAGTGTCTTTAATATCTATTCATCATAGTACAATGTAACTGTTAAGATTATCATGCACCCACTGAGGGAGGAGAATGTCCTGCCCTCAATGGGTGTTGCTCACCTCTCTATGAGAAAACTAGAGTTCTCTGAAATTTCTTGAGATGCATGATATCAATTCCTGGTTTTCTGGAAATAAAGTCCCACTATCACAGACAGACAAACTACAAGTATCCATCCCACATTGTCTCCTGTTGGTTGCCATGCTGAGCCTAATTAACTAAAATGAATAAGCCAGTTAAGAAGAAGAGGAGGAGGAGGAGGAGGAGGAGTTTGGATTTATACGCCACCTTTCTGTCCTATAAGGAGACTCAAGGTGGCTTACAAACTCCTTTCCCTTCCTCTCCCCACAACAGACATCTTATGAGGTAGGTGGGGCTGAGAGAATTCAGAAGAACTGTGACTGGACCAAGGTCACCCAGCAGGAATGTAGGAGTGCGGAAACACATCTGACTCACTAGATAAGCCTCTGCCACTTAGGTGGAGGAGTGGGAAATCAAACTCGATTCTCCAGATTAGAATCTTACTCACACTGGTAAGTCCTAGGGTAATCCAAAAGCACATCCAGAGATTCAGGCCACGGTCAAGATGGAACAGTCAATTCAGAGCAGGAGCCACAAGGTTAGCGGCAATTCAATACATTGCTCCCACGCAGCT